>NC_135187.1:28509555-28811221 GCF_041146795.1 Maylandia zebra
TGAAGCACGTACAAACTCCAAAACACGTACAAACTCCAAAACACAAAAAAGCTCAAAAACACGTAAAATCACGTACAAACGCCAAAGCACGTAAAAACACGTACAAACTCCAAAGCACATACAAACTCAGAAGCGCATAAAAACTCAAAACATGTACAAAACACAACAGAAATGCTCCAGGATGCTAGGGGCTACACAAGCCAGCAAGTACCAATGACTAGATTTGGTGTGTGGTAATAACAGGTAAATGAACATTTATTTATTTTTTCATTATTTGACTATATATGAAAGCTTGTGTATAAATACACAAACAATACACATATGCTTTCCTGCTTTCAATTGTGTAATTTAAGTGATCTAGGTAGCTCTGTTTTGGAAGTTCAGTTCATGCTAGAAATGTGTTTTGGAGTTTGTACGTGTTTTGTCTCTAGGGGCCACTGCATATATTTATATATAAACATATATAAATAAAACCACTTTTTTTTTTACATTACTAATTCCTTTTGTGCATAATTTTATATTAATGTTAATAATAAATTAATTACAGCAACAAAACAACCCGAAGAGCCAGTTCGGAGTCGAAAGAGCCGGCTCTTTTTAGTGAGCCGAACCGAAAGAGCCGGTTCTCTAAAAAGAGCCGGAAATCCCATCACTAGTGTTTACCCAGATAGCAAGGAAACGTCTTTGTGCAGAATCCGTGCACCAGCTCTCATTTACTGTTTTAGCTGTTGGGTGGTTGTCGAAATTTTGTAAGGTTTAACCTGATATTCTGGCGTTTTGAGCAAAATGAATTTATATTTAAAAGTCAATTCAGGGTTTTAATGAATCAATATCATGTTATGCAAGCTAGAATTGATTTTAATCGAAAAATTGATGATCAAAACCCACCCCTAGAAGGTACTAATGGAAAAGGGCCATATGCATGCTGCTTTTATTCTGCCTTTAGTGGCTCTGCTTTTTCTGATTTCACAGTAGTCCTCCAGTCTGACTCCCAGTCATTCTCACACATCTCCATAATGATGTTGGTGGTACAGGACCACTGTTTTATCTACTCAGACAATCACTATCAGACACGTAGTAGTAAACAAAACTAAAGTAAACAAAATCAAACATCAATATTTTTATGTATTTCAAGATTTTTATTATTTGTATTGTAACGGCTGATGGATGGTGAAGACTTTGCAATATAACTGTAGTTGTGAATATGAGATATGTGAATATGTGAAGAGGAGGGGGGGTGGAAGTGACACAGTCTGGCGAGGGCAGACTGTATGAATTGAAAAAGGACCCAAAATGCAGACTCCAAGGAACAGGGAACAAAACTTGAATGTTAACAAAAAGCGAGCCGTTTAATATGGCTGGAAAAAAAGGTACAAACAAAGGGCAAGGCAAACTGAAGCAAAATTAACACAAACCTAAACTGGGAAATCTAAACAAACAATAAGAAAAACCTAGACAAGAAACTTGGAAGCATGGCATAGGAAACATGGCGTGGACAACAGACAACCTGACCATCACACACTGAAAACAGAGGACTTAAATACACAGGAGGTGATTAGGGGAAGTGGAGACACATGAGGAAACAGCTGGCACACATGAACATAATGACGTCACAGTGGGAGAGTAAAACTGAACATGATGAACACAGAACACCAGACCTCTTCACAATAAAACAGGAAACATAATGAGACATAGACATGACAACCCGAACTTGACAACGTAAGACACAGACATGAAACGCATGAAGAGCAGGGGAGATTTAACATGGTTGGAAACACGAGGGGAAAATAATAACTAGAAACACTTAGGCATAATAATACAAACTTGATAACATAAGACACGCAGCATGAAACACGAAGGGTGAGGGGAAGCTTAAATACAGGGGAAGAAAACACAAGGAGTCTAATAACCAAATGAACTTAGATAACCTAATGAACAAAATAAACTCAAACTTAAAACGCTGGGTCAAAAGACCCAGGACCATGACAGGAAGTAAATTTTTATTTGCATTTATGTCCCACCGTTCTAAGCATGGTGCCCAAGGTGCAACATCCTTGTGTTGCTTTTTAATAATGGGGGCACGCTGTGTTTTTTGTGGTTTAACAGGAAGAGGGGGGGAGTAAATTTTCATTTGTATTTATGTCCCACCTTTCTAAGCGTGGTGCCCAAGGTGCAACATCCTTGTGTTGCATTTCAATAATTGGGGCACGCTGTGTTTTCTGTGGTTTAACAGAAAGAGGAGGGGGGGTGGAGGTAAATTCTTAGCTGGTGAGTCTTTAGCTACAGACACAACCCTATTTGATTTATTAACAAACAGGCATTCCGTTTTAGGTGCTGTTTGTGTCAGGGCTCTGTGTGCGGGCAGGCAGAGATGAGGATCCAAATGCAGGACTCGGAAAACGGAATGTAACTCAAAAACCTCAGCTTTATTGCTGGCAGGAAAACAAACATGAAGTGAGGATGGAACACTGCAACCAAGGACACACAGGCATAATCTGTGGGTACGACGCGACACTGGGCATGGGAAAACACAGGGCTTAAATACACAGGGTAGTAATGAGAAAATGGGCCACAGAAGGGAGACACAGCTGGGAGAAATAAGGGCTAATGAGACATGGGGAACAAAGCTGCACACACTAACATAAGACAAAGACTTTCACAATAAAACAGGAAACATGAATCACAACTCAGAGACAGAAAATGAAACATGGAACTGAACGAAACATGAAACCACCATTCCTAAAACATGGATAATAGAAACATGAAACTCTAATAATGATAATATTAATAATAATAAACATCACAACAAGAGAATGAGAAACAATCCAAAACACCAAGATAACTGAAACACAAAGTACCAGAGAAACAAAGAATAATGCAAAAGTGAACCAAAACATAATAAACTCAAAATACTGGGTCCAACGGACCCAGAACCATGACAGTTTGTTCTGAGCTGCTCCGTTGCTGACAACGGAAGAAACCAACCTGATCAGTACTGCCAGCCTCACCCCACTCCCGACTTACCCTTCGTTCGTCCTGCACTCTCTCCGTCTTTGGTCGGATTGTGTGCTCCCAGCCACTCCCGTGGAGTGACGGGAGCGTTGCAAACCTGCCGCGGTTTTTCTCGGTTTCGCGGTTTGTGGCTTCTTTTTCAGCCCGCAACTCTTAAGTTGTGCGAACCTTTGCACGGGAAACGTGATCGTTAGCTCTAGCATAAACGTGAGACATATTTAATAAAGGTTGACTTTCAGCAGTATTTTAGACTCAGCGATACTTTAGACGGACCTTGCAAAGAAAGGTGGCTATATTGGTCGCTGATTTGTTTTTGTTTTGTTTTTGAATGTCAGAAATGTATATTTGTGAATGTGGAGATGTTATATTGGTTTCACTGGTAAAAATAAATAATTGAAATGGGTATATATTTGTTTTTTGTCAAGTTGCCTAATAATTATGCACAGTAATAGCCACCTGCACACACAGATATCCCCCTAAAATAGCTTAAACTAAAAACAAACTAAAAACTACTTCCAAAAACATTCAGCTTTGATATTAATGAGTTTTTTGGGTTCATTGAGAACATTGTTGTTGTTCAATAATGTTACACCCCGGCCTAGGCAACCGGAGTGCAACACGAATAAAAGTAAAAATAAAGGAAAAAAAAAAAAAAAACCAAACACAAAAAACCCCCACTAAAGCTCACCACCAAAATCCCAAAACGAAAGTATCGACAAATCTATTTACAGCTATTTACAACAAACTATTTATTTACAACAAAACACCAAACTATTTACAACACGGGGGAGATCACGACCATGACACACTGAAACACAGGGTTTAAATACATAGAGGGAGCAATCAGGAAAATGGACAACAGGAGGGAAACACAGCTGGGGCAAATTAGAACTGACGAGACAGGGAAACGTAAACTGAAAACACTAAGATAACACAGACTTTCAAAGTAAAACAGGAAACACAACAGTCACGCCAAAAACAACACACCGACAACACCGAAACGTAACAGTTCCCCCCACCCAAAAATCAAACATTTAACACCAAGTGAAAAGTTTGATCCAGACAGACGAAGCCGATGAAGGCTGGAGCGGTCCCACTGACCCTCCAGCAGACGACGAAGGCTGGAGCGGTCTTACGGACCATCCAGCGAAGGCGGATGAAGGCTGGAGCGGTCCCATGGACCCTCCAGCGACGACAAAGGCTGGGGCGGTCCCACGGACCCTCCCCTCAGCGAAGGCAGACGAAGCTGATGAAGGCTGGAGCGGTCCCACTGACCCTCCAGCAGACGACGAAGGCTGGAGCGGTCCCTCGGACCCTCCAGCGAAGGTGGATGAAGGCTGGAGCGGTCCCACAGACCCTCCAGCGAAGGCAGATGAAGGCTGGAGCGGTCCCACGGACCCTCCAGCGACGACAAAGGCTGGAGCGGTCCCTCGGACCCTCCAGCGAAGGCGGATGAAGGCTGGAGCGGTCCCACAGACCCTCCAGCGAAGGCAGATGAAGGCTGGAGCGGTCCCTCGGACCCTCCAGCGGAGACGGACGGCTGAAGCGAAGGCAGACGAAGCTGATGACGGCTGGAGCGGCCCCACCGACCCTCCAGCAGACGACGAAGGCTGGAGCGGTCCCACGGACCATCCAGCGAAGGCGGATGAAGGCTGGAGTGGTCCCTCGGACCCTTCAGCGAAGGCGAATGAAGGCTGGAGCGGTCCCACGGACCCTCCAGCGAAGGCAATCCCGGACGAGCCCCCATATGTTACACCCCGGCCTAGGCAACCGGAGTGCAACACGAAAAAAAGTAAAAATAAAGAAAAAAAAAAAACACAAAAAACCCCCACTAAAGCTCACCACCAAAATCCCAAAACGAAAGTATCGACAAATCTATTTTACAGCTATTTACAACAAAATATTTATTTACAACAAAACACCAAACTATTTACAACACGGGGGAGATCGCGACCATGACGCACTGAAACACAGGGTTTAAATACATAGAGGGAGCAATCAGGAAAATGGACAACAGGAGGGAAACACAGCTGGGGCAAATTAGAACTGACGAGACAGGGAAACGTAAACTGAAAACACTAAGATAACACAGACTTTCAAAGTAAACAGGAAACACATAACAGTCACGCCAAAAACAACACACCGACAACACCGAAACGTAACACATTGTTTGTGCTATGCTAAAGCAAATGGATTGCTTCCGGATCAGGAGAATTAGTGTGCTGTTTACAAAAGGCTTGTTTCTCACTTTCTAACTGTGGCAATATGGCAATAGATAAAATTTCACTTAGAAGTGGAATAACCCTTAAAAATGATTTATTAGATTTTCTTTTCAGTGGAAAAACAAAACTGTGAAAAACAAGACATTTTTTATTTTAAACGTTGGATTATGGTTTAATTTAGCTTTTAAAAATTACAGAATGACAAAGTAAAATCACTGAAAAACACAAAAGACAACCTGCTTTGGCTTATTTTCCTACCTGTAGTAGTTCATTCCCTTATGCACGTCATCCTGAAGTGCTTGAGCTATGTATTTTATACATCCTAACATTTAATTTCTCCTACAAGGATGAGGAGGAGCTCAACGCAGACCTTGCAATGCAAATCATGAAGATTGCTATCATTGGTGATGGGCCTCCAACCATCATCGTTGAGGGATCCAAGATCCTGGAGAGGATTGATGTTGCCAGATCCTGTGCTTTGATGATGGGAGTAATCTACGCTCTGAACCTTACCTATCCCAAGCAGCTGAAATTTACCTTTGAGGTATTTCAAAAGCTATACCTTGAGCTTGATGGACAAAAAGCCAGCTCTAAAGTAATGAATCTTAAGTTTGGTATTTTCTAGAGCAGACTTGATAGACCATTTGTGAGTGAGTTTCACAAAAACCTTATTCCTGCATTTCTGGCACTACTTCATTGTGTTTTACTAAATTTTAAAGCGCTGTTCTTAAGTCTTCTGAGTTAATGTTTTGCCGTGTCTTAAATGCTGTTATTTGCACATTTTTAAGGAATGCGTTTAATTTCTCCCATGACCTGTGTTCTGAGGGTATTGGTGTGTTTTAAAGTTTGTGTAATGCCCTCTTTAGCTGGCCTTAATCTTGAGGGTGAAAAGTCAAATATGGAAGAGAATCAAGAATACTTTGTAAGAGTGCTGACAAAGTTGAATGAAAGAAGCTTTGCTCATTTTATGTTTAAATTAATGCATTTAATGTATAGCAGCCTGTCATCTTTTGTTTTGATTCACTGTCACATGTTAAAGTAAAAAAAAGAGGATTCAAGTAGTAGGTTTTATTACAATTTTAATACACAGTTCCTTAAGTTTCAGCGGGCAATTTGTGTTCTAGGAAACTGAAGCCCACAAATCTTGCACTTCGCACGCACGTTAAAGAATTGTGATGTTTGTTATTGTAATTAAATGGGTCTAACTCATTTGAATACATCTGTCTGAATTTCTATTCTTTCTGAGCACCAGGTACGAGTCCCTTAGCTGATGTCCAGGTATTTGGCATCACATCTGCCGCATTCAAACAAATACACACAACATCCATTTCTTTTTTCTGAAGGTCATGACACAAGCGCACACACAGCCCATGTTAAGGCTGACGTTCGTTTGAGAAAAAAAGTGATCGACAAGTTTCTAAGGTCTTAGAACCTTGACTTCTTTGTGGGCAGGCACCACCATGCATGAGCCTGCCTACGCGGTAGTCATGGTTATAAGACACAGCCAAATGATCAAGGTTGTATTTTGGAGCGAATTAGCCTGCTGGGAAACAGGTAAATGGCCTTATAGAATCTCCTGTGGGACCAAAAAATGACTACACTGTAACCAAAATATCATATTTGACCAACATAAATACTATTTATGCCGACAGTTAAGTTCATTTTAATTATAAATGTGTTTTATTTTGATCAAAAAGTTTTTATCGTGGTGGAGTTCAAACAGCAAAAGTAAGAGGGAATTTAAGGTGTTTATTTAATGTTTATGTGAAGTGAAACATGAAGCTAGTTTGGATCTTCTTTTGCTGCTGGTTCAGTCAATGTTGTTTGAAGATAGATCAAACCTGCAGCTTCAGAATCTAGCGCAAAAAAGACAAACACAAAGAGCGGAGCCGCCGAAATGTGAAAATGTTTCACTCAGTACAGTGCGCTCCAGCTGTGAGGCTCCAGCTGCTGTTATGCAGCTGATGAATTGGTCATTGTGCACTGACTGGTCCTGGTATTCTCCTAACCCCAAAGCTGTTGCTGCTGAGAAAAATGTAATTTACACAGCTGGAGAAGCAATGTACAGGAAGTACCTCCCCACTCTGCTTTTTCTGATTTCACAGTAGTCCTCCAGTCTGACTCCCAGTCATTCTCACACATCTCCATAATGATGTTGGTGGTACAGGACCACTGTTTTATCTACTCAGACAATCACTATCAGACACGTAGTAGTAAACAAAACTAAAGTAAACAAAATCAAACATCAACATTTTTATGTATTTCAAGATTTTTATTATTTGTATTGTAATGGCTGATGGATGGTGAAGACTTTGCAATATAACTGTTGTTGTGAATATTTTCACAACAACAGTTGTGAATATAAAACCCCAACAATCAAATGATCCCCTATGAGCAAGCACATGGCGACAGTGGGAAGGAAAAACTCCCTTTGAACAGGAAGAAACCTCCAGCAGATCCAGGCTCAGGGAGGGGCGGCTATCTGCTGCTACCGGTTGGGGGGGGGGGGGGGGGGGGGTGTTATTTGTATTTTACTGCTGTTAATATTTCCATGTCTCTAATAAGCGTGGTGCCCAAGGTGCAACATCCTTGTGTTGTTTTTTAATAATGGGGGCACGCTGTGTTTTCTGTGGTTTAACCGGAAGAGGAGGGGGGGGGTGGGAGTAAATTTTTATTTGTATTTATGTCCCACCGCTCTAAGCGTGGTGCCCAAGGTGCAACATCCTTGTGTTGCTTTTTAATAATGGGGGCACGCTGTGGTTTCTGTGGTTTAACAGGAAGAGGAGGGGGGGGTGGAGGTAAATTCTTAGCTGGCGAGTCTTTAGCTACAGACACAACCCTATTTGATTTATTAACAAACAGGCATTCCGTTTTAGGTGCTGTTTGTTCTGAGCTGCTCCGTTGCTGATAACGGAAGAAACCAACCCGATCAGTACTGCCAGCCTCACCCCACTCCCGACTTACCCTTCGTTCCTCCAGCACTCTCTCCGTCTTTGGTCGGATTGTGTGCTCCCAGCCACTCCCGTGGAGTGACGGGAGCGTTGCAAACCTGCCGCGGTTTTTCTCGGTTTTGCGGTTTGTGGCTTCTTTTTCAGCCCGCAACTCTTCAGTTGTGCGAACCTTTGCACGGGAAACGTGATCGTTAGCTCTAGCATAAACGTGAGACATATTTAATAAAGGTTGACTTTCAGCAGTATTTTAGACTCAGCGATACTTTAGACGGACCGACTTTGGAGTTTACTGGTGTAGAGTGTCGCCAAGGTTCTATTTATGCTATTTGGAGGCTCCTTCGAAGCACCTTTGTTGTGACGTTGCAAAGGCCTTTGTTGTGACGTTGCAAAGGCCTTTGATCTGTCCGAGCTTAAGCCCCGCCCCCGACTCTGTTGGAAAATTACATCAGGATACACGTCACGCTGAACATGAAATGCTGATTGTCATCTGTATGTTCAGAATTCAAAATGAAATTTGTGTCAGACCTCCCTACCTACATATTATATTGCCAAAATCAGTCGCTCGTCTGCCTTCACACACATATGAATGTACAGTGGGGCAAAAAAGTATTTAGTCAGCCACCGATTGTGCAAGTTCCCCCACTTAAAATGATGACAGAGGTCAGTAATTTGCACCAGAGGTACACTTCAACTGTGAGAGACAGAATGTGAAAAAAAAATCCATGAATTCACATGGTAGGATTTGTAAAGAATTTATTCATAAATTAGGGTGGAAAATATTAGTATTTGGTCACCTCAAACAAGGAAAATCTCTGGCTCTCACAGACCTGTAACGTCTCCTGTAAGAAGCTTTTCTGTCCCCCACTCGTTACCTGTATGAATGGCACCTGTTTGAACTCATCATCTGTATAAAAGACACCTGTCCACAGCCTCAAACAGTCAGACTCCAAACTCCGCCATGGCCAAGACCAAAGAGCTTTCGAAGGACACCAGGAAAAGTATTGTAGACCTGCACCAGACTGGGAAGAGTGAATCTACAATAGGCAAGCAGCTTGGTGTGAAAAAATCAACTGTGGGAGCAATCATCAGAAAATGGAAGACATACAAGACCACTGATAATCTCCCTCGATCTGGGGCTCCACGCAAGATCTCATCCCGTGGGGTCAAAATGATCATGAGAACGGTGAGCAAAGATCCCAGAACCACACGGGGGGACCTGGTGAATGACCTGCAGAGAGCTGGGACCAAAGTAACAAAGGTCACCATCAGTAACACACTACAACGGCAGGGAATCAAATCCCGCAGTGCCAGACGTGTTCCGCTGCTGAAGCCAGTGCATGTCCAGGCCCGTCTGAAGTTTGCCAGAGAGCACATGGATGATACAGCAGAGGATTGGGAGAATGTCATGTGGTCAGATGAAACCAAAGTAGAACTTTTTGGTATAAACTCAACTCGTCGTGTTTGGAGGAAGAAGAATACTGAGTTGCATCCCAAGAACACCATACCTACTGTGAAGCATGGGGGTGGAAACATCATGCTATGGGGCTGTTTTTCTGCCAAGGGGACAGGACGACTGATCCGTGTTAAGGACAGAATGAATGGGGCCATGTATCGTGAGATTTTGAGCCAAAACCTCCTTCCATCAGTGAGAACTTTGAAGATGAAACGAGGCTGGGTCTTCCAACATGACAATGATCCAAAACACACCGCCCGGGCAACAAAGGAGTGGCTCCGTAAGAAGCATTTGAAAGTCCTGGAGTGGCCTCGCCAGTCTCCAGACCTCAACCCCATAGAAAATCTGTGGCGGGAGTTGAAAGTCCGTGTTGCTCGGCGACAGCCCCAAAACATCACTGCTCTCGAGAAGATCTGCATGGAGGAATGGGCCAAAATACCAGCTACTGTGTGTGCAAACCTGGTAAAGACCTATAGTAAACGTTTGACCTCTGTTATTGCCAACAAAGGTTATGTTACAAAGTATTTAGTTGTATTTTTGTTATTGACCAAATACTTATTTTCCACCCTGATTTACGAATAAATTCTTTACAAATCCTACCATGTGAATTCATGGATTTTTTTTTTTTCACATTCTGTCTCTCACAGTTGAAGTGTACCTCTGGTGCAAATTACTGACCTCTGTCATCATTTTAGGTGGGGGAACTTGCACAATCAGTGGCTGACTAAATACTTTTTTGCCCCACTGTAAGTGACATCCTATTGTTAATCAATAGGTTTAAAATGATGTCGGCCCACCCTTTACAGCTATAGCAGCTTCAACTCTTTGGGGAAGAGTTGAAGCTGTAAACCACAAAGATTAGAAGTGTGTTTTTGGGGAATTTGTGATCATTATTCCAGAAGTCTTGGCATGTAGTCTCCACTCTAATTCATCCCAAAGGTGCTGGGTTGAGGCCAGGACTCTGTGCAGGCCTGTCAAGTTCTTCTACACCAAGCCTGCTTATCGATATCTTTATGGACCTTGTTTTGTGCATTTGTGTATTTGAACAGGAAGGGGCCATCCCCAAAATGTTCCCACAAAGTGTGGAGCATGAAACTGTCTTGGCCCCTCAGTTCCCTTCAATGGAACTAATGGGCCAAGTCCAGAAAGACAACCCCACGCCATAATCCCCCCTCCACCAAACTTTAACCTTTATAACATTCTCCTGGCAAAACCAGACTCATCCATCAGATTGCCTGACAGAGTGGCCTGATTCATCAGTCCAGAGAACATGTCTCCACTGCTCTAGAGTCCAGTGGCAGCATGCTTTACACAACTGCATCGCTTTGCATTATGATTGGTGATGCAATGCATGGACACAACTGCATGGCCATTTAAACCCAGTCGCTTCCACTTTGCTATAATACCACTAATACCACTGTGTAATATTTAGTGGTGAGGAAATTTCACAACTGCACCTGTTGCACTGGTGGCATCCTATGGCAGTACCATGCAGACCCATTCTTTCACAAATGTTTGTAGAAGCAGGCTGCATGTCTAAGTGCTTGATTTCATATGCATGTGGTCATTGAAGTGATTGAAATTTGTACCCTTTCCTCCTTTGTTCTGTCTTCCAAACTGTGTTGACTTTTATTATGTTTAATTCCTCCTCTAGTCCCATGTAGATCTTTGCTGGTAAGAGTTTGATGTTCAGTTTTATTGCAAAGGTTATGACATACTGCATATGTAGATCTTTGTGCAGCATTAAATACTTTTTATTGCTTGTGAATATTAAAAGTATTTAATCATCATTCATTAATATATCATCTCTGTCTTTTATCGCTCACAGACAGATCTCGCTGTAGACCAAAAATATCTTTCTGCTGCCCCCAAGTGTTCATGAAAGTACAATTCTCTGAATTAACAGATTTGCAGAAAGGCTTTTATTATTTCTCCAATGAGCATGTTTCCTTCCTCTGGTGTAAACCTGGGAGATAATATTGTTCCTCTGGTACAACTTTTTGTACAACAACATATACCAATAAACAAAATGTGCACACAATAATGAATAGTGGGGTTATTTTGCTTTGCACCAATTCCAACAAATATTGACCCTCCTAGCTGTAGTTAGTGCAGAAGACATAAAAGTGCAGAAGACATAAAAGTGCAGACAAATGTAATGTAACTACTTTTTTTGCATTAATTCCAGCAGAACTGTTCTTGGCTCTTCTGCACAGCTCAGTTACTTGTCTAAAACCCTAAATCAGCTAAATAATGGGACTATTGGACCCTTTCCCACATTCCTGCTTTCTGTCTAACACTAGCCACCCTGATTCAGCTGTGCTAGTTACATTTTTCTTACATATTACTTAATAAGGCTCAAAATACCCATTAAATCAAATCATGCAATAATATACAGAAGACTTGCCACTTTCTGAGTGTGGTGTTATTAAACAGAAATGTAAACAAAAGACTTCATAATTCAGGGAAAACAAACAACCTTTCAGTTAGCCCCTCACCAAGAGGTCATGTTAAACCTAGGCAACATTTGTTTGATATTCTTGTAACACTCACGTATTCCCCTTTCATATTCCAGCAAGTTTTACTGTTGTTAAATGTTATTTCAGCTGTTCTGTCCAGTAACCATCTTTATTTTCAGCAGGGCTGCATCCATTTATGGGTGCATTTTCAACCCACACGTTTCTTTTGAGACATGTGCTGTGTCACTTCATGTAATTTGTTTCCTCCATGTTGAAAGTTAATAAATATGAAGACAAATAGTAAATGGGCCTAAATATGAAAGAATATATGCTTTAAGTAAATATAATATTGTTTATGTGGTTTTCCAGTCTTTTTATTTGCTTTAATGTTGATATGTCCACAGACCTTCCAGGTTTTTTCACGCCAACTGGCTAAAAGTTCCCATCCTGTGGTGCCTTTTAAATATTAGAACCAGCCGGTGTGTTACAGCATCTCAAAGGATTAAAAATGCAACCCAGTCTCACATAAAGTGGGATACCTTTAAAAAATAAAATCATTTACCTTATATTTTTATTTTGTTGTACTAATGTAAGGTGACTTTGAGGGTCTTTAAAGGTGCCTATAAATAAAACTTATTATTACTATTATTACTACCTGGTCATCATACTCACCAAGGCTCTAAACTTAACTTAGGCTGTATAAAAAAGATGCATGTATCCCCTGGAACATCACTAATTGGTTTGCTGACTACCATTTAGAAGTTTTAAAGCTAGCTAACTTATTAGTAAAGCAATTAACAATAATATTAACTATTAAGATAGCAAACTAGAGCCTTAAAAGAACACGGACTCCTTAATGACTTCTACTACAAACAAATACTGAACAAGACTGCAAATATTTATGCTGTAGAATCAAACATTTTATCATGGAAGTCCAATAGGATTTACTTGGGTGGGGTGGGTGCAGTTTTCTCTGTGGTGGGGTTGGGTGGACTGTCCTGGGCTCGGTGGAGCCGGGGGGCGCTGCTGCGCTGGGCCCCGGTCTGGACGGGCCTGGGCCCCCTTTCCCTGGCGGGTCGCGGAGTATGGGAGTGCCTACTGGGGTCAGCGGGGGAGCTGGCCCCAGGGAGGGGTCACCTGCCCCTCCCTTCCTTCCCTCCCCATCTCCAGCTGCCTCCCTCTTCCCGCTCCACCACAACCACCCACACATGCAGGGCCTTGGAGTAGGGGTGTGTCACCAGGGTGCAGAGGAGGCTACCCCCCCTCTGTCCCCTTCTGGCTGCCTCTGCCTCAATTTTATCCCACAACTTAGACATTCACATTACTCACACTCTCATTACACATACATATAGGATCTTGGGGGTGGGCACGATACACGGAGTCCAAATTACCATCAGGGTGTACAACCTCACCCCTGGCGTCGTTGCCCACCTCTCAATTTTAAATACACGTAGACATTGAGGGCTAGCAGGAGGGACCATGCGCTTACCTGCTGCTCTCTGGCAGGTAGCTCCATGCCCTCCTGGGTTTTAATTGCACCTTAGAACACACATGCATCAACATTACAATGAGCGGGTGGAGGGAGGTTTGGAGTCTTCTCTCACACTGAAAAAAATATGTTGTTGGATTTACTTAATTCAATGGTGGACATTTGTTGCACACAGATGTTTTGCTTTGGCAGCAACTTAAACAATTGAGTTAAATTAACACAATTTATTCATGTTCAATAAACCTGTGCAATTTGTGTTGATAAAATGTGACTTAAACATGTTTTGATGAAGTAATTTGAGCTCTTGAAATATTTTAATCCTTCACAATTTTCTCACTTTATCCCAACACCATTCAATAACTTTTACCCAATACTACTTGGTCACTTAAATACTACATGTTATCTTCAAATTACATTTTGCTATTATATTCTAGTATCAAATACACAATTTTCAAACGGAGGCCTTATAACAGATTATATTGTTCTCTTCCAAGATGGTTGCTGGCATCCACCAGTAACCTTTCAAAACAAAATGTCTAATTTCACTGCATTGACAGTAGGTAAAGAATTAAACTGACATTACTCCACTACTGAATCTATATAAACCAACAGTTAAATAATGTCAGTTCTTCCGTGTTCTCTGGAATCAATCACAGCAAAGAAATTAGACTCTTTCTTTTGAAAAATGTTGGGAAAGAACAATACAAAACATTCTATTTAAGGCCTCTGACGTCAAGATTCAGTTAAACAACAATTATAACTAAACAATTTGAGGTAATGTTAGTTTCCATTAACATTAAATTAGGTTACTGAATTGGCAAACACCTTCCTATTAACATTACCCATTTTACCCCAATAACTAAAGAAATTAGCACTTGCATGTCAAAACCTTTATTCAAGAGATGCAAAAATAACATTGATACAGTGACTGTCAAAAATTACGGCACTGATCATACTGTGACATCTTGGTTCAAAACAGCAAGCTTAGAAATATTCAACGTTCCTTACTTCAACTGAATGAAACTGAAAATACCATTTCACACGGCCCATATGGGATATTTAGACTGTATAACTGTTCACGCTACATCTCTTCACTAGTAAAAGAAAGAAAAAATACAAAGAGAAATTTAAAAATGCTGCCAAACAGACAGAGAACTTGTACAGAGCAAAAGGAAAAACAAACAACAACAACAACAAAAAAACGGCTCGTCCTCATGGCAGTTGCAGTGTATATAAAAATGAACCCTGCGATCTGTTCCTGGAATTGAGCTTCAAAAATGCAGCAGAACAAGTGTGAGATTTAAATGTCCTCTCACCTAGAGCTGGTCACCTCACATGCATAACAGTGAGCTTCGTTGCAGGAGCAGTTTTGTCTTAGTTGTGAGCTTTTCTTGAGAGCTGAGTTGCTTCCAACTCCATTACCACCCTTTGAATCACCTCAAAAGTGTAGCAGAGTTGTGATGGGTAACTCATATTGAAGGAATAAAAAAGGTCCAAACAGCATGGCTACTGCAAAGGTCACGTTATCCAGATCTTGAAGAACTACTATACCCTCGATGATGATGCCAACGTCAGAAAAGTCATTGCCTGGTGCATCCTCTGGAGACAGATGTTCATTGTGGTTTTCTCAATCTGTGCAGTGGCCTCAGTCAAGTCCTGGTTAAACACAAAACATTTCTTTAAGATTCCTTTTTAAACTCATCTCTTTTGAATCTACCAGTTCTAATGTTAGAGTAATTTAAACCAATGCAAGCAACATAGTAAATAGCTATAGCCAAAGAGTGGCCTGCCATGCTGCCATTCATGGTCTAACAGAGTTTCTAAGAGAGGGTGAAAAACATAATTTCAAATGCTTTACATTAGTTTTTCTTAGAAAGACACCGGCCCATCAGAAATCCAGGTTTTGTCACTCAGAAGATGTTAGAATTTAGACTTTCAGCCCCACAATTTGGTTAGCTGTTGGTCTTTTTTTTTTTCAAACAAAAGCTAATGTAAATATTGGTGGGATTTTCCTTTGTTCACTAGAATGACAAATTTAAAGTTTTTTCACACTGATGTGACCCCTAATACAGGGGTGGGGCCTCAAGGGCCGGCGGCTGAGTTCACTACCAGGCCTCATGTGAACTTCAAATTATTAAAGAGGACTACTGGTCCTAACTGGTCCAATGAGGATCAAGTGGATAACTAAATGCATTTTAAAATGTTGCAAAGCCACAATCTACTCATAAAACACTCACCATGAACTCCTGCACCAAGATGTTGCAATTGTCTTTCACACAGATGCGGAGCACTTTGATGAGACTCCCTTTGAGCATTAATGTCATCCTAAAGTATTATAACAAAGAAAACAGATATTTGTGAACTTTTCAGTAGCACAGAAGAAAATGATCCCAGACCAAAACTTAAACCAGTCAACATGCAACACCAGCATCTACAAAGCAATATCAAAAGTTCCTGTTTGACATCAACTTTATGGATATATAGTTTCCAGAACATTTATTTTTAAAAAAAAAGATAAATTTTTCTCAGTGGGCCAGTAAATGCATGACGAAAATTATGGCATCCTTTTAGTGGAATCATTACTCACAGGTAATAGTTGACTGTTTCAATGGATGCAGCATAAAAATCTTTTACTGACCTAATGCAATACATATACACTTTGTAGTTAAAGAATTTTAAAGTTCTTACTGTCATCATGGCAGCTACATCCTTTAGCTTTGTGCCCTGTTCCCCCGATCACTTTGCAAACACTTTCAGCAGACTGTCAGAGAGAAACTCAGCTCCGTCAGAAACCTGTAAAGGCATGGTTGGGATGCACTGGAATGCTGCATTTCATCTGAAATGACATAAAATTATTTTGAAATAACAGCAGGCACTGTGCTTGGTTAATAATCAGTAATGTTTTGTTGAATAAAAACTGTGTTTCCAGATCTTATGGGATTAAAAAAATCCAAAGATGTTTATTTCTGATTTGCAACCCAAGAACCCACAAGTTACAACCTCATTTTAGTTCAAGTGTGCATTAATGTGAGTCCAGTAATCACCTTTCTGACAATACATACAGGTATAAGTCAAACCTATGGCAGATTTTGGATTTCTCAGTTGTATTAATAGGGTGGTCTATTTGAGTATGCATGCACCTAATAATTATAAAAAACCTATTATAATTAAGTTACAGAAACCTTAAGCGAAAATAGAATATACTTTCTTACCATAACACCTTGAACCCACAATCCATCAGCTGACTCCTGGTGAAATGCAGAATAGATGTGGTCTCTCAATGTGCATCAACAAAAACAAAAGCAAAAACAAAAGGACAGCAGGTGAGGGCAGGAGGGGTAGGGATGTAAGCTAGCATAATACCGCTGATGATATTAGCTAAAGCTGTTCAATGTCCAAAATCTCACTAACACCACGGTGCAGTAAATACACAATGTAACTGAAGAGTCAGTTGACAAATCTATTCACACAGAAAACCAAATTATGTTATGAGTGCCTCGTAATTAGGTTTAATGTGATATTACGGCTCTTGTGCCAAAGACAAATTCAAATGAAAAAGCGCCAATTCTTTGATAACAGATAAAACAGCAAATAAGCTAACGGCTCTTTTTTAGCATGTTACATGGCGGCACTTTAGACGTTTAACTACATTTGGCTGAAATATGGTAAATATTAATTCAAAAAATCAAGACATACCAAAAAACGTAGAGTTGGCTGCTCGACTTGACTGAGATGGATGCATTTTTTAAACCACGATCCAAAGCCCGCGAGATGAAATCACACGTGGTTTCACGAGATTTAACGTTGCTATCTTATTGACTTACTTCACCTGAACATGATATAAACAATTTAATACACCCTTTCTGCATATCATGTAGTTTTTACACTATATAGTTACATTTATCTTTAAAACATGAGGCAATTGTGTTAAATACATGCAAGATGCTTACATAAATCCAAGAGATGGCCAGTCCCTTTTTTTCAGTGCACCCCCGTTCTCTGCGGCCTGCTGGAGCGGGGGGGCTAGGAGGAGTTGGCCGTCCGACTGCGGTCTGGAGTGTGGGGCCTCCCTGCTGCTGCGGAGTCGGGGCGGTCTGCCTCTCCCCACCGCAGGGAAAAGGGTAACACCACCTGGGTCTGGGTGCAGTTCCCCCCTCCAGGGGCAAGGGTACCTAGACCCGGTTTGTAGAGTACGCTTGGGGAGTGTGATCGTGTGTACAGCATCTCTTTATGTCTGTCTCCACGTTGGTTTAGTGTGGAGTAAGTGCATATGAGAGCATGAGGGTGGGAATGGATGTTTGTGTCTGTGTGTGCCTGTATGGGAATCAGACGCCACCTCTCTGGGGACATCTCAGGCCCTCCAAGGTTTGGAGGCCTATCTCCACCCACCACCACTTCCCCTGCCAGTGGCGGACTCCCTCAGGGGTCGGTGCGTTGGTGGTTCTTTGTGTCTGGGGGTGGGCGTCCGGGTACACACCGGCTCACTCCTTGGCGGCCGCTTATCAGAGCCTGGAGCCTGGGGCTCGCTCGGGCCACTTCGGAGGTGGGGTGCCCCCGGCCTCTCGGCCTGGGGCTCGGTCACTCAGGCACAGCTGGCTGCCGGCGGAGCTCACGGGCGCGTCACTGCAACCCCCCCTGGCTTCTGCTCCGCGGCTGCTGAGTGAGCCCTCATCTGGGACTCTCCTCAGCTCTTACTGGGACAGTGGCGCGGCTGCCCCTCTGTTGGTCTTCCTTGGTCTCTTGTGTTCTGGGGCCTCTGGATGTCTGGAGTTTTGATCTCCTCCATACCTGCTTCATACCCTGGAGGACGGGGCTGTGGCCCCCCCACACTCCCTAGCAGATCGTTACATGGAGAAACCTTTGGAATGCAAGCATGCTGATCCACACAGGTGTACACACGGGTATTCACAGACGCGGACTACAGCTTTCTTGGCTGCTGCCTCAAAGCACATTGTGCGCTGTCTATCTTGCGTGCTGCACAATATCGTTTATTATTTAGTATCTACTGTTATCTACTGCTAGCTAGTTTGTGATGGTGCCGTTTTTTTTATTATGTTGCTCTTTGTTGTTTGCTTTCTCTTCTGTTTTTTTTCTCCATACAGGTGACCCAGGTGTTTTTTTTTCTTTCTTCCCCCCCTTCTCACAGTCTCTTCTCCCCTTTGGTTTTCTTTCTCTCCCTCTCTTTCTTTCATTCTTTCTCCCTGTCCTATCCCCCAGTCATGTCTGTCCCGTTTGTAGCAACTGAAAATAAAATAAATTCATAATTATAATAAAGGTCAATCAAATGGACCAATATGGCAAGGCCATGATGATCCACTTGGTAAAATAAATCCGCTTGGCATCTTTCTTGGCCTTAAGACAACAATTCTGATGGCTAAAGATCCAAACGGGACACAAAAAAAAAAAAAAGGATTTACTTGCTCTTAGAGGTGGCTGGTTTTTAGACATATCTGTTTTAAAAAATCACTCTCTGTCATGGTCTGGGTGGTTTTCCACAGCATCGGCTCCTCCCCACTGGGTGGAGTCTTTGTTGTTCCTCACCTGATGGCAATCACACCGGCAGTATTTATGACCTGCACACTCAACTGGTCTTCGCCAGATTATCTGCCAACTTTACTCAGTTCTTGGCCTCACGTCTGTTCCTTGGTGACTCATCGTGTATATTAACCTTATTTCCTCTGTTTTCTTGTCAGCATCTGAAACCCACCTACCAAGCTCTCCTGGATACAAGTTTGCAGCCACCAGTAATCTCTCCCTTTTTTCCAACTGCCAGTCTCTCCTGCTTGCCTCCCTGCATTGCACGCAGCACCCACCTGGACCTCTCCTGCCTCCCTCCTCCATGCAACCCCCACCTGCAAGCTTGTAAGACAGCTCAGTGTATTATTCTCAGATTCACTGACTGCTCTCTCCTCTGTTTCAGTGCCCTGGCCAGCCACAGTTTCCCCTGCCCAGTCCCTGCACCCAGTTATCCCTGCCATCTAGTCATAGTCATAGTATTTTCTCTCGCCTCAGACGTCTAGTTTATGTTCCTTAATTCTAGTCTGAAATTTCTGTTAGCCTCTGAGCATTGTAAATAAAGACTCTTTTCGTTACACCGCACCTCTGGCCCCTCCAGGTTTGAAACTGCACTTGAGTCCATCCCATTTCCACGGGCCACTGTGCCATGACACTCTTGTTTTTCTGGCAGTTTCATTTCAATGAAGAGGCAGAATATGAACCAAAAATCCATAAAAGCACATTGCATTTCTTTTCTTTTTTTTTTTTGCCTGTCCCGTTTGGCTCTTTTGCCATTAGAATTATTGTCTAAAGGCGAAGAACGATGCCCAAGAAGATCTCTTGATCTCCAAGGATCTTGGTGAGAAGGTGAAAACGGTTTGTGCAAGGTACTGTGGGGCGATCGTGGCTCAAGAGTTGGGAGTTCGCCTTGTAATCGGAAGGTTGCCGGTTCGAGCCCCGGCTTGGACAGTCTCGGTCGTTGTGTCCTTGGGCAAGACACTTCACCCGTTGCCTACTGGTGGTGGTCAGAGGGCCCGGTGGCGCCAGTGTCCGGCAGCCTCGCCTCTGTCAGTGCGCCCCAGGGTGGCTGTGGCTACAATGTAGCTTGCCATCACCAGTGTGTGAATGTGTGTGTGAATGGGTGGATGACAGGTTGTGTAAAGCGCTTTGGGGTCCTTAGGGACTAGAAAAGCGCTATACAAATACAGGCCATTTTACTTTGCAACTCCACCCGCTGGATTTGTAAGAAGGAAATGTATGGCTAAAGAAGCACATTATGATCATGGAGTTGCCAGTCTCCAGACCTCAGTCCTCTAGAAAATCTATGGAGGGAGCTGAAGTTTTGAGTCGCCAAGCAGCAGCAGCAAAGAAACCTAAAGGATTTACAGAGTTTAAAGAGAATCCTCTTTTGCAGACCAAAATGTTCAAATAGAACAAAATACATAATCCCATAACTTGAGATTAAAAGTTATGAGTATTCTACAGGGTGAGTAGAATACTATGGGTGCCAGGTCCGAGCATTCCTAGATGAACAGTTTCCTGGAAAGTGGATTGGTCGCCGTGGGCGAGTTGAATGGCCTCCAAGGTCTCCTGATCTGACCCCCTTAGACTTTTATCTTTGGGGTCATCTGAAGGCAATTTTCTATGGTGTGAAGATACGAGATGTGCAGCACCTGAAACTACGGATACTGGATGCCTGTGCTGGCATTTCTCCTGCGGTGTTGCTATCAGTGTGTGAAGAGTGGGAGAAGAGGGTTGCATTGACAATCCAACACAATGGGCAGCACATTGAACACATTGTATAAGTGGTCAGAAACTTGTAAATAATTCATGAAAGAATAAAGTTACGTTGAAACCAAGCACACCATTGTTTTTCTTGTGACATTACCAATAAGTTTGATGTGTCACACGGCCCTCTTCCTATAGGGCTTTAGAGCGTGATGTCACGGAATGTGATCTCCCACCATGACGGTAGGCCAAACGAAGCACACGGAAGCGTCAGCTATGGTTTGTTTGTACTGTGTTGTTGGTTGCAACGTTAGATCACACAATAGGGCAGGCAAGAAGCTGGAAAATGGGCTCTCTTTTCATCGTTTACCCTCCTGGAGGCAACGGGAGGGATTTAATGTATCTGATATTACTAAACGAAGACGTCAGGCTTGGATTGCAGTGGTCAGGCTCGGACCGGCACCCAAGACGAGTGCAACGAAAGCGAAAAAGAGCACCCATCAGAGGTAACCCCCGCCCTGAACCAAACGAATCACAGACCGGTACCGGTCCGTGGCCCGGGGGTTGCAGACTGCTGATTTACACCATGCTTGGAGCCCATAGCTTGTGAGCAGTGGTGCTACAACAATGCTAACATGTGCACAAGATATTTGGTATAACATGACTGGTACTTAAAAGAGTGGCTTCCAGTGCCTTTGCAAAACACTGGTTTGAACTTGCTTCAATATCATTAATGCAGCTGCTCTTCTGCACTACTACAACAACAACAACTTGATGCATGCTCAATCTTCAGGCAAGGAAATCGCAGAAATTTGATTATGTTTATCTGGACATAGCGATTCCAGTTCTCTCATGTATCTCCTACTGAAATCTCTTCATCCTGATGAATAGAATCAACTTTCTGGGCCTACTTACAGAAGTGTGGACCAGCAAATCCAACAGCAGAAGAGCCAAACAATCTAGACGTACAAGATACTTTGGCATTGTGCCACTTTAAGACAATGACTGGCTATGAAAAGTCTGTTTGGGAATGCATCATCGTTCCCCCACATAAGCTGGAAGAGGTGGCTGGGGAAAGAGAGATCTGGGTTCCTCTGCTTAGGCTGCTGCCCTCATGACCCTGACCTGGATAAGCAGAAGGATGGATGGTCTTTGCAAAATAAGTTTGTCCTTTTCTTTGTTTCTTCGTGTCCAGCCTCACATACAATTCAGTATAAGCCTTTTCCGTTTTACTTTGTCACCACTCACTTGCCATGTCTCCCAGTACTCCTGCCTACTTTCTTCATCTCCCTGACTATTCCACTTTTTCTTTGCTGACCTCTTCCTTTGAACACTTTGCTATATTTCCTTATTCCACAACCAGGTCTACCTGTCTGCTTTCCTTTGTCCAGAAAACACACTTTCTTGGATACACCTTCCCTGGCAGCTTCCCTCACCCAGTCATTTGGTAACTTTTCCCTACCACGCAGAGCCTGTCTCAACTTCTTCCTGAACTCCACCCAACATTCTTCCTTCTTCTTCCTAAGTTCACGTGCTGCTTCTTGATTTCTTGAGTCATGCAACAGCAACAAGCAATGCCTCCTGGCTACATTTTCCTCCTCCTTTCTTAATCCTTTCAGATTCTGTATAAGATATAGCCTACCTTTGTGCACCTTGCTACACTCCTTTTTGTCACCCTTTGTTCCCCCTCCTTCTCGAAATATGTGTTCACCACAACAATTCCCCCCCCCCCAAAAAAAAAAAAAATCCAGTACCATTCGGCCCTCTTATTGCTTTGATCTGTATCTTCATGCTGGAAGCGAGTATCAAACTGCCTTTACTTTCTCTGGCAACTGATTGTTTGGAATTCTGCAAAAGGTGGATAAAATGTAAGAGAAAAATTAAGAAAGACAGGGTCTTAAGAGGAAAAAATTAATAAAGTGAGATGAAGAAGGGGAAAGGGTACAAGAAGGAGGTGTGTAAGACTGAGTGAAAGAAGGTAGCAGTTTAGAGTGAATTAAATATATAACCCTATATGTAGGGCTGACAGGAGTTGATGCCTCACGCCACACTGAAACATGAATAAAGTCATGTGCTGTCTCTTTAAACTATGCACAGCGGACCACAGGATAGAGGAAGAGTAGAATCAAGTCTGCCCAAGAATAACAAACCATTTCCTGTCTCAACATTAAACATGTCAAAAGAGCTGCCAGTGATTGCCAGCGCAGATCTATGAAGCAAATAATAATGTAACTAATAACAGTGTTTAGAAATATAATTAATCACTGATTAACCTACCAAACCATTTTTTTCTCAGTCAAACAAGGGCCGTTGATGCCTTCAGACTGCTTTTTCTCTGATCAAACATTCAAAACCTTCATAATAATTGCTACTAGTTCTGTTTCTGTTACTATTGTATTCATAGTCATGTCGCTGTATCAAGAATGTTACAATTTGTGATTTCAGAGTCCACATATTCAACCTGTCTTAAACGTGTTTCCCACTTTTTAAGTTACATATGACTTTATGTTTTACTTGAAGTCGAAATGTCTTTTATTTTGAAAAGCGGACCTCGCCGGACGTCCTTCCAGGTTTAACAGCTACCTTGATACCAGCGGGAGAAAGCTACTTGCAAGCAGATACACAAAGAGAGAGTGGAAGGATCTGCAGCTATGGGAATCAAACTGTACTACACCACTGTTACTGCCTCGAGGACGGTGAGTCAAGCAGCCATAATTGACAACATGTACTGTTATATTTATGCTTTTAGCTCCGGTGGCAGCAGCTAACAGTCCAACAGACACACCCAGCACCCTATCAGTAGTAAGCTTCCTCCTGACTAACAGTGCAGCGGGCCTATGCCTAACTCACTGCCCCTTTATTGCATTATTGAAACGTCAGAGTTATTAGTGTGAAAGCTCGATAATCATTAAAGTTATCATTGGGAGTTAAATTTAAACTTAAACGACCCGTAAAGACAAAGCAGGTTGCCTTATTCCACCTAGCTTCCCTTGCCTTAGTTGGAGAAAGGTGTTTTTATGAAGCAGCTTAGCTAGCAGGTTTTTGCGTATAATTCTCCTTAAAGCGCTTACTTATTCTAATCAGTGAAATTCTCATAGTGTTATTGTGGTGCATGAGGAGTGGTTCATTGTAGCGAACACAAGTATCCGTTTCCTGTACAGAGAGAAGCGCACCAAACTACATTTAAAAATCTGGCAGCTGCTTGTTCTCGCTAATTTAAACCATAACGCTAAGGCCTGATATAAACAGAGTGTATCTAATACGTCAGCATGAATCTGATTTACTAAACGGCACATGTTTCGAAGGAATTTGGATTTTTATAAGCGGCACACCCAATCCTCTATCTTCTTGTTCCAGTTATTCTAGATCGACAGTTAGCCCGTAGGGAATCGGTAATAAAATACAAATGTTCTTTAAATGAGAGCTAGCTGGTATTTCACATGTATGCCGAAGTAACTAGTAGGAAGTCTAACGTTAATGCATCAAACCACTTTATGTTGTCATGTGTGTATTTGTTGTATGGTCAGTGCAGCAAATTCTTGGATTTTGTAATAGTTTGGTTCATAATTTTCCACAGAATATATAAAGAAGGACTAAATGGAACAAGGTGATGTTCAGACTATCTGCAGAAGTGTACAAACTGACATTGTACAACCTTTTTTTTTTTTTTTATAACAATCATTTTGCAGGACTTTTTTTTTTCTTTTTGAAGTTAGCTTGTACAGTGGAGTGGGACAAACATCTGGTATCTATTAGCTGTGAGGAAATGCACAGTGAAAAGGTTGTAACAGGCGTTCATTTTTAACTCTTGCATGTGCAGCATTGCTTCTAGCTACCTTCGTGGTGGCTGCGGTGTGCTACACCCGTCACTGTAGCATTTTTTTTAACCTAACTTATTTAAAAAATGATGATGCAACATCGTAGTTATTTAATACTTGTCTATGTTTCACTTTTGCTTTTTTATATTAAGACTAATGCAATTCCTCAAAACATCTTATTATAATTTAACTGCATAAGTGTACAAAACATTTCTAGAATCACCTCAGTAGCTCAGACCTACATTATTATGTCAGTGTTTCCAGTCAGCTGCAGCACACATGAAACTTCTCATAATTCAGAGGTGCTTCCTAAAATTTTATGGAACAAATACGAGCAATTCCCCTTTTTTTTTTCAGTTTAAGGAAATGAGACTGGGCTGTCTGTGTGTTGCCAGTTAGTGCTGTTTTTAGGTGTGGTTCCCCCCCCCCCCCCCCCCCCCCCACCCCACACACACACACACACACACACACACACTTCCTGAGTCACCCACAAGATAGCAGACTGTCTACTACATCTATTAATCATCACATTTGTGTAACATATGCAACATAAAGCTGCAGCTTTTTACTGGCAGAGCATCAAAAATGCCTTAAATCATATTCTTTTCTATTATAGTGTTGTTTCTTTTTTTTTCTTTTTCTTTTTTTTTTAAAAAGAAGAAAAAAGGGTCATGTTTTTTTCCCTTTTGGGAAAATAGCATTACCAGGTGTATCTGAACAGTCCTTCAGAGAATTTCAGCCTTCATCTGCCTCTTGTTTTATCACACACTGACTAAAACACTTATCAGCTTCACAGCTATCATGATTTTGCTCTGCTAAGCTCTTGGAAATGTAGTCGGTGAACAGTAGATTGGAAACTGTGGTGTCACATGTCACTGTCTGCAAATTAAACACAGATAAATGAGTTGTCTGCTTCCTGTTAATTGTATTTGGGTTGATTAAGATCCTAAAACCCTTGTTTTGGCCTTTTTGGGGGGGCTTTATTTAATGCTAGGTGAAGTCTCAACAGGCAGAAGTGATACGAATCCTTGAAAGCAAAAGCATCCAGTACGAGCTCATCGACATCTCTGTGGGCGGGGAGCTCCGTGATGAAATGAGGAGCAAAGTGGGGGACCCGACGGCAGTCCCTCCCCAGCTTTTCAACGAACACCAGTACTGTGGGGTAAGGAAAACACACACACACAGACTCTTTGCTTATTCATACAGTGAAGTGCTGGTGCTGTCAACACAGTAATTGTTTGTCACAAGTTAAAAATGTGAAACCACGTTTTTGAAACTGAAATCTCAAATCTACTCCAGCATCCTGACACTTCACTCTCAAAGCCCTGTAAGCTGCCTGTGACAACTGAACATGTGTGAACACTTTTCAAAGTAAACTCCACCTGCAGGATGATTTAATCACGTGGTTGTTAAATGCATGTGTCCCTCAAATTTTCAGTATATCAGTAATCAATATATCATTAAATAGTTAACGCATGTGTCAGTTGTTAGTTAGCTGTCGCAGTCAAATTGCTAAATGCCTTCAAGGAGGTTTGTTGAAGAGCATTTTTGGGTTTTATTTTATTTTTCTCTCTTGAAAATTTGATATCAAAATTCCACAGTCACTGCTTCTCTACTAAGTTGTGCCAGTATTAAACTGGTTAATCATTATACGCCAAGGATATGTGTGTGCAAAACTGAATTAGCATAAAAGGATGCCTACGTTGGTGCTGCAGCAGTGGTTTCAAAATCTCTGTATTTCTATTTGAGATTTTTCTTGGTTACATTCAGAATCTTCTGTGCTGACAGCAGCTCCCGCTCTCTGCAAAAGGACCTGCAAACTCAGTCACCTTTAATGGCCACGTTAGGGAGAAGTTTGATTTTCAAAACTTCAGCAGAAAGTCCTCTTTAATTCTCAACATAACATAAATGGATCCAACAATAACTATAGAGGATAAAAAGGAACACGGTGGAGACGATACAAGAACTCTGTTACTTAATAACACGTAATAAACGATGCATTTAAAATATAAAAACTTTCGAATATATTTCAACAAAAAGTCTTGTGTTCTGACGTTCATTGTCATCCTCACAAATATCACATCAGGATGCAGGCGTACAGACACACTCACATATTCTCACCAATAACGCAACGCTGAACTCATTGAAACAGTTGTTTTCCTTAACGGAGGTCAAGTTGTACAAAGTGAACAATACATTTACACGAGGCTCATGTGCTCTGCTTTTGATTTATCAGAGTGCTGCGTTACTTCCAGCAGTTGTGGGATTGTGCTGCTGCTGGTTTGTTGTTTTGTGTACTTATTAACACTGTTGGCATTTTCTTCCTCTCGACAGAACTATGAAATGTTTTCCGAGGCAGTGGAAGCGGATACAGTGGAACAGTTTCTGAAACTGGCGTGAGGATGACGGAGTACCTTAACCTCATTTCCCCACCCGCCTCGTGTCCTATCAGAGTCCTGTTGTCCAGTCTCTCTGTCTCTCTCTCTCTCTCTCTCACTCTGCACCACTAGCAGTGGCCACCCACTTTCAATGCCATAATGAAAAATGCCAAATATCATGAATACTACTAATCAGCAAAGACACATTCCCTGTAATGCACCATTATGCTTGAAATCAGTCTTACTCTCTTTTTATGTCCTTTTTTCTCTCCATTTGATTCCTCTCAGATCTTATTTTATCCATCTGACAGGCTAGTGTTAGTGCTCCTGGTCCATTAGGAATCAATGGGCTGTCTGAATATGCGGTAATTAGGTCGACTAATCTTGGCTGTGGCCAACTGATCGCTGGAGATTAAACTAATCCACTGGATGACAACATTTAACCCAGAATCTTCCTGATGTGGCAGGCAGACCAAGCACACCATCATCCATCAGTCTTAACTACTTTTTGGCATCTTATTCTGTAGCCTTCGGGTTCCCATGTTGCACATTACACCACACTGTTTGCACTTCATGTGGATGCAAATGTACAGCTAAGTAGCAAGGACTGAAGTCCCTCAATCCAATTAATTCAGAATTAGAGCAGCTAAAAGACAGATTTTAGGTGAAGCTGGTTTTTGAGAATTTTGGTCCATTGGTCTCCTTATGTAGGATGGGAGCTGACCTACTTAAAGGAACGGTGCCACCAGAAATCAAGTGTGTGTTCTTCACAATATTACAAATAAAAGCTAAAAATAATTAGCTTGTGTGCAATGCGTTAACGCTACCGTCAAGTTTTTCTGCACCCAAAAATACATCGTTCTGTAAGTCTAATGCAACGACTTATACAAAGACAACTATTGATAACATTTTAATGGTCCATTGTTTACATACATGTTTGCTAGCTTGTAGGCTTGTTTTTTGTCTGTCTGCACATGGCACTCTACTGCGACTAATGTCTGTTGGCGGGATTGTGTATGACAGTGTCCATCAGCACAGTGTAAACCAAAGGCAGTAGAATTGGTGGACATAGCTGCTGTGGTTTGTGAAAGTCTTTTATGAAGCCTCGAGATGAGTGAGCTCATGGCTTTACTGCAGTATTATTCCACAGAATTACATTTTACTTCCCTAAACCAAGAAAAATAAAACGCTGTGGGACGCCATCAAAGTAAACCTGCACGCTGCATTAAAAAAGCAATGTCTTTGGATTCTGGTCAAAAAACTATTTAAAAAAAAAAATAAAAAAAAAAGGTTGATATCTTAACTGAACACCAAAGTATTACATATATATTTATGATTTATCTCCATTGGGCCAAACTTACTAAAAACTGGTTTACGCCTTAAAAAAAAAATTCAGTGGTCATACATTTCAATAAGCAGCTGCTTACGTTTCGCATCCAATAGAGTGGGATGAACAGATGTCTTTATGTTGCATTTGGTGCCAATCTGTAATATATTTTAGCTGGTGGATGCTCACTGCAGTGTTAGCACTTACCTGCCATCTTCTACATTTTTCCGTAGTGTTCCTGTTGAACTTGAAAGCTTCATTTCTGGCACTGAGGGCTGCTCTGTGTTCATCAACACGGGGCAGAAAGATGCAAAAGAAATTAGAAGAGAGTTAGAAAAAAACAAAAGATCTGAGTGATCTGGCTTTCAACCGCGTATCTTCTCATTCCGCCGTCTATTTCATCTTACGGTTTCATCTGAATAACCTGGCATGAAGATGCAGTAATGTGACTATGCACTGAAACCCTGCCTCATTCTGAACACAGATGTAAAGGTGCAAGCAGACATGTTTGTACCGACCTGAATTAATCTTACCAGCCTTAGGGAACACTCACCACATGGGAAAAATGAAGGCTTCACTTATCTGTGCTTTTTATGCATTCATGTTATTACGCTGATTATCATTAGTTTACTTATATTGATCATTCCATTTCTTTTTTTCCCCTGTTTAACTGAGAACAGCCCAGTTTCCCTGTCTCACTCATAGCACCCGTCAGTCCCCCTCGCTGTCATACTCGTATTGTTACGGTTTGGGATCACCAACGATGACGGCCTTCACACACAATGTTTGTGCACTGTTTTGTAAGTTGATGGTTGTGGATGTTTGCCTGTTATTGATGTATAATCACTATGAATCATGGTTCAGACATTCCACGTCTCTCTCTGAGCTCCTGCTTTGCTTTTGGACCAATTCCCCTTGGCCAAAAAAAAAGAAGAAAATAGGGAATAAAATGCTGTTGTCTTCCAAGAAGATTGTGAAAAGTGATTTATGGGTTAAAAAAAAGTAAATGAATAAAATGGAGTTGAATCTACCTGTCTGGACTATTCTTATACACAAAAAGAAGGTCATTTTAATTTGCAGATCAGTGCTTTATTAATTTTTAGGCATCTTCATGCATGACACTTAGTTTCTTATTCTCAGTTTAAATGCATAACCAGCTGCATTTGGGTAATTCTCGAAGAAATGGACAACACATAAGAAAGGTGAAGAGTGGAGACAGAGCTAAGACAAGTGACAAGGATGAGTGAGAAGGTTTACAAGACTGACCTGCTATGATTTATGGTTTGGAGATAGTGGCACTAATAGAAAGGAGGGGAGGTGGCAGATGTTAAGATTTCCATTGGGAGACACAGGATGAGAAATTAGTTTATTAAAGGGACAGTTTAGGTAGAGGAATTTGGAGAGAACCTAAGAGGAGTAAAGCTAAAATGCTTTGGACATGTGCAGAAGAAGGTAGAAGGATGTAGCTGGCAGGAGGGAAAGAAAGGAAGACCGCAAAGAAGATCTATGTACAGATAGGGTGAGACTAGAGGCAACTCCTAAAGGGAGAAGAGGAAGAAGGAGAAATTGGTAACATTAAAATTCACATTGAAGTTGGTATGTAGTATGATGTCGCTTGAGTGCAATGGCTCATTTGACAAAAGGCCAAAGAACCGATTGAAGACTTAGGAGGGCCAGGAAACCTATGACCCTTCTTTCAATCCAGGGGCTCGATGTGGACATTCTGGAGGACTATAAATACCCCGGAGTTCTCGCTGATAATAAAATGGACTGGGTTAAAAACGCCACTGCCCTCTACAGGAAGTCGTTTCTATTTTCTAAGGCGGCTGAGATCTTTCAGCATCTATCAGACAATGATCAGGATTTTTTATGAGTTTGTTGTGGCCAGTGCCATCCTCTATGCTGTTGCATGCTGGGGCAGCAGGTTGAGGGTCGCGGATGCCAACAGACTCAATAAACTGGCCCACAAGGTCACATGGTAAAGTGCTAGCATGACATGAACATTATCCATATTGGCATTGGGGTTGGTTTTTAATAATAAAAATTCAGAGTATAATTTCTTCATATCTTCATTGCGGCTCACATTTCTGTATTGTTCAACTTCTCAAAATCTGAAACGTGAAAACTAGTTAGTTCATTGTAAACTACCACGTTACAGTAAGCTAGCAAAAGTGGCAAAAGATCTACTGTATAAAAATAACTATTGAATGAACTGATGTTCGTATTTCCTTAAGATATTGTCTTAGAACAGCTAGAGAGTTTATTTTGAAAACCGACACCGGAAGTTTCGCTGTTAATTTGTTGTCGCTAAGTACTGAGCCAAAGAAGGAAGCTCAAACATTTGACAGGTAGCTGCTAAGGTAACGTGAATATTCGTTATTTGAAATGTATTAATGGCACTTCTGTAAAAGAAAATTAATTTGACTGAACTTATATGCGCATTCCTCAGTGCTGTTTTTGTATGACCGTTGTAAGCAACACATTCATAGATTAGCTAGCTAAGCTAAGCTAGCTGAAAGCAGTGTGTTGACAGAATGTAGTTAAACGGGAGCCACAAACTTATAGAGACATATTAGCTTATGAAAAGCTCATTAAACCGGGACTTCTGTTTTATCTGATATATTGTTTTCCTCTCTCTTTTCCTGCTAATTGTATCAGCTGACACATGTTAGCTCCAACTGCTTGGTGTTGGTTTCTATCACAGGTGTTAGCAGGTGTTAATATTGCTTTTGGGCAGAAGTGCATCCTTATTGTCATCGTTTCGTCCTATGGATGAGTCGCTTTACACAGCAGAGACACTAAGCAGGACTTTATCATTTAAACTCAGCAGATTTGTGTTGTTCTCCTAACCCTTGATAAAAAGGCTTTCATGGGAAACTTATTTAAAACCTGTTTACGATCTGCATAGATTTGTGTTACAGTTTAATTAATAAAAGACATCCTTTAGTTTGTCACTTTAACCTCCTAAGACCCGAACTCTTCCACAGCATGCATTTTTAATTTCTCTTTGATATTTGGGCTGATTGGGACCCGATGAATGTAAAAACAAAGAATTACCAGATTTATTTTTTTTTCCCCTGATTTTTGTTTCTAAGAAAATTGACAGCCACATATGAGGATATTCGTTTAAAATTTCGATGGAACAGTAGCAGTATAATGAGAGGACAATTGAGTATTTTGGTCTAAATAACCCAAAATGTGATGTCCACATATGTGGACGCCAGGTCCTAGGAGGTAAAGAGGCATGGCTTTCTATTTTTTTTTTTTTTTTTTTTTTTTTTTTTTTTTTGTAACTAGATATTTTTACTGTCAGAAATCCAATTACAAAACCAAAACAAAACACCACACACTTTTCTTCAACTGCAGATATATACGTATAGGTTCATAGTGTGTTGGACAAGGACACATTTTTGGAAGTTGCTGTCAAACTATGAAGTGCTTGTTATAAACTCTCTCTGTTTCCATTCATGAAAACAGATACCCACTCCAGATTGTTCTTGACTTGTTTAGATCATCTGAATTTGTTTTTCTTAACCATGGAAATATTTATGTCATCATCTGCAATATAGACAATTGGCTATTTTATTTATATAGCAAATTTCATTATACATAAACTCAATTTGCTTCACAAAGAAGGTAAAATAAACAAATGGTACTATACACAGACACACACATACACAGCTATTGAGTGCAAGTCTTTGTGAACAGAACAGTTTTGAGTATTTTAAAATGTTTGCACACATGTAATTGATCTCAGGTCAGCAGGCAGCTTGTCCCAAAGAAGAGGACCACAGTAACTGGAGGCTAAAACAACTGAGAGCTTTGTGGACTTTTGAACTTCACAAGTTTATGAAGGATTTTAAAGGTAATTCTATATTGCACTTAAAGCCAATGAATCCTTTAGTTGTCTTTTGGTGACTTTTAGTGTTGCTTTGCTGGCTTAGCAACACTGGTTTCTTTTTTTAAGAACTGCTGTGCCAGTTTGTGGTACAAAAAACCTTTTGCTGTATCTTGATAGTTTTATTTTATTTCAGCATGAAGGACAACTGTGAAACATATTCCATTTTACTTGTTCTTCCAAACTTTGTGTCACACCTTGAATAATACACACTTGTTTCTTGTTGCTGTGTGTGTAGCAACCCTGTCCATGTCTCTCTCAATCTCTCTTTTTTCTTCTTAACATAAAAAGACTTTCAGCAGCAGCTTCTCTCTTCATCACAAGCTGTTTTGTGGCATCTCGGCTCTCTTCTTTCCCTCATCTTCTTTAAAGATGATTAGCGACAAACCCCCTCCCCTCTTTTTTGCTAGCATTTCCCAAATTGCTGTTCAGTATTGTAATATTGGAAATGTGCATTTATTAGTGATAGAACCAGTTAATGTTTCAGTTTGAAACATTAACTGGTTATTGTTGCCACTGTAAATTGAATTAAGATCATCTCTTTTAAATGCTTTTGTTTTTCGGTCTTATGCAGTCACATGTAAAGATGAGCGTCCCAGACTACATGCAGTGTGCTGAGGACCACCAGACAGTACTTGTGGTGGTCCAGCCGGTTGGTATCGTTCCCGAGGATCAGTTCTTCAAGATCTACAAGCGCATTGCCAGCGTGAGCCAGGTGAACATCAGGGACTCCCAGCGCATCCTCATTCGCTACCGCCACCACTACCTGCCTGAAAACAACGAGTGGGGTGACTTCCAGACACACCGCAAAGTGGTGGGCCTCATCTCCATCACGACATGTGCCACGTCCAAGGAGTGGCCCCAGACGGCCGAGCGCTTCCACGGCCAGAAGGAAGTGTACAGCTCCACGCTGTATGACTCGCGGTTACTGGTATTTGGGCTGAGTGGGGAAATTACCGAGCAGCAGCGCACGGACGTGGCCTTCTATCCCAGCTTTGAAGAGTGCTCTGATGTGGAGAAGAGAGTGGAGGACTTTGTGGAGTCCATATATATTGTCCTGGAGTCCAAGCGGCTTGACCGTGCCACAGATAAATCCGGTGACAAGATCCCCCTGCTCTGCGTGCCCTTTGAGAAGAAGGACTTTGTGGGTTTAGACACGGACAGCAGGTGAGTCGTTCTGTCATCGCAGTCACATTATTTTGCAGGTCGGTGGTGTTGTCTGTGTCAGGTTGCTTCTAACATGTCAGCCTCACCTGGTCAGAAATTGTCAAAAATCTGTCTTTTGATTTTTGCTGTGTTCATGTTTGTTTGTTTACCTTGCTTTATTTGTCTTTCTTCTTTTTTTTTCTTTCATACTGTCCTGTGAGTTTATTATTGGGTGCAAAAAGGTGAGACATTAGACTCATTAGTTAATCCACATCTATCCCATCAGCTTTAGCTTTGCCCAAAAGAGCACTGCTGCTGTTCATTTGATGATGACTCCAAACCAAACTCATCACTCCTGCGCATTGTTCAGTCTATGGACCAACTGGGTGGAAATGGCTTAGTTGACATTATTGGCTTTGAATAACTGAATAATCAGAATTAAAGTAAGAGCACTTTGAATAAATAGTTTTTAAATGCAAGATAGTTCCTTCTTCCACAGGGAAAAGAATGAATCCTGAATGTACGGAAGTACTAATAAGCAGCACAACATTTTTGTTAATTTCACCAGTTACACACAGATTAATTCTACTTTCACAGTTGATTCTAAGAGAAGTTAAATAACCATGTTTCTAAGTATTTTCCCATTTACAAGAAATCCTAATTACTCCCATTATACCTGTCCTCCTGGCTCTGTGTGTAAACAAAATGAAGGACATCCATTCTTTTCTTCTAATGAGTTACTGTTATTGATGACAGACTACCTAATTCAAAGTATGACTTTAGTGCCGAGCAGCAGCGTTGCAGTGCAAGAGTTGTGACACATGAGAAGTTAAATTTAAGCACAAAAGTAACCTAGGTGGTGTTTTTCCTAGGAAATGTTAAAAGTAGAACCATAGATGGTATAAAAAGTGTACATAGCTGTTGTGACATCTCCAGGTGGTTTGCGATCTGTTATTTTGAAGCCTCCAGGTGAGCATTTCCACCAATTCCATCTTGGTTTAAAAAAACTTGAATATTACTAGAAAAGCTGTTTACTTTTTTCCAAAAATCCTTTTTTTGTTTTTGGCTGGAATCAGGGTACTTCACTGATAATGAATTACAGCAGTTATTGTACAGGCAGAACTCTAGACATTACAAGTTACAGCTCTTTGTTTAATGTGTTTAAGCCCGAAGTCTGGAGAGTAGCTAGTTCAAGTTCATTGATAATGTTGAAACACAGGCATAGGTTGATTTAATACGTTTTACAATTATAATGTCTCAAGCCCAAAATATAAATATATCTAATGCAGTCCAGTTGCTCATACAAACTTCTGATGGTGAACACTGATGTTAGTAAAACAATTTATTTGTCAGTGAGATCATTTTTTGTTTTTAGGCTTTGCAAAAACCATTCTTATTTAACAATCAGGCATCTTCATACTTGCAAATGGGATGGCCAAAGCATTAAAAACAAACGGGGTTCAAACTATTGAAGTCTGAATTCATGGGTCATGGATTGCACTAGACTGTACAAGTTTAACCAACAGGGTAGCCACAGTGTTTATGCATCCATGAAATTCATAGATATAAAATCAATAATGAAAGTAAATGAGGAAAAAAAAGTCCTTGTTGTGTCAGCGTAATGAAACATAGACGAGACTTTATTTACAAGACCTGTGTAGTTTGATCCTAATTACAGTGAAAATGGCAAAACCTTTTTAACAAAAGATCCAATTAAAACCTATCAAATTTAAGAGTATTAAAATTCATAATGGGAAACTTTATTTCAATTGTACTTTGACACATCCTTCAATTATGTTGCTGATTTTGGCCTCATTAAATATATTGTTATTTTATATAATTTTAAAAAGTAATGGTAATATACAGTAGTATTAGTAAGTATAACTGATGATCAGATTTAGTTGATAAGCAAATACTGGAACATGTTTGGAACATACAGGAACATGGCAAGCGTGTCGCACTGAACCGATACTAAACTCAAATCTGCTTGTGATCCACAAATAGATCTGCCTGTTCTTTCTCCCAGGATGTCTGTGCCACAAACTCCCTTTTATTGCTTCTGGGAGGGTATGTCAGACACAGCAAGGAGCTGAGAAAATAAACTAGAAACATGGAGGATTCTTTTTTCTTTTTCTTTTTTGTCAGTTTGGTAAAATTTGTCAACATAACCCGACTGATGGGATTTTGGTGCATTTGCTTACTGAGATTTGGAGTGTTTACATGTGTGTGTGAGTGAACTGCCTTCACAAAAGTGCTATTTTTATTGTAATACCTCTTGTAGACATCTGAAACCTATGCCGTGCAAAGATGAAAAAAAAACAACAACAAGAAAGAACTTCATATTATAATGATTACAAAGGCGAAAACTAACAAAAACTAAACTAATATGAAACATTATCAATCCAAAAATCTAAACTGAAACAGGCAAACCCACCTTGCAAACTAACTGAATAGAAGGCAAAAACTCAAATTTAATATATAAGTAAAAACAAATGCAAAACATTAAAAAGTCTATTTCTTTATTGGTATTTAATGCTTGTACTTTTGGGGTTTTATAAATGCATTTTTAGATGGTAAACACCAGGGTAGTAATTTTATGTTAATATTGTACATTTGCGTGTGAGTGTGTATGTGTGAAAACCATTAGCTGAATATTGGTTACGGCTGATATCAGCAGTATTGACCTGTGTCCCTGTATCTGCAAATACTATGATATTTATGACATTTTATCACTGATTTTTAACTATTGTTTACATCATAAGTGATAATATATATTATAAACAAGATTTCTTTGTTTCCCAGGCTTAAAATCTGAAATAAATGGATACAAAATATAATGCAAAATATAAAAAAAAATGTACCAAATAGTTATTTTAAAAAAAGGTGCTTTTAATACTGAAACATGAAGACACTGATGAAGGAGGAGCTGATAGTTTGGTCTCCTAAGCATTACATGTCATTGCTGCTGAAGTTCATCCCAGCTTTAGAGAGCATTTGGGAATAAGAAGGTGCTGTTTTGTGATCTGTCTGGCTGAATGGCACAGATCAGATCTCATCTCTTTATTCATGAGATCATGTGCTACATTCCAGCCTGGCACAGCAGCTCCTAAGACACGAATCAGATGAAAGTTTCCATAACTGCAGATCTAGTTTGATATGGTTTTTTTTTTTTTTTTATTACTAAGCAGTCTAGTTTCCTACCAGAAATAATTATCAGAGAGAAAACTGTTCACAAGCAGCCTGCTGAGCATTTGTATGAATATTTAAACTGCCCAAATGTGTGACACAGTTCTCCCAGAATAGCTGTTCCTGTAGATTTTTATATCCCTGCTTCTAGATGACACTCCTAAGAGAATTCTGCCCATGAATTCACTTCACCTGCTGATCCCTCATATTGTTTTCATACGACCTCCTGTTTTTCAGACGTCTCAAATGTCTTGCACAAGGCAGCTAAGTTCCCTGTGTGTCCTGGTAAAGTTGTTACCTCCTGTGTGTTCTTGTGCAAGGCTAAAGGCCAAGGGGTGGTAGGACAGCTCATACTCTGTCCTTGTCTTGTTGCTCTTTTGTTTTTGCTCTCCCTCCTAATATATCCTCATTGTAGAAGACTCCCCACCCCCTGCTGACATAGGAAATTACAACAGCATAAGTCAGAGTTGTTTTTTGTATTCAAACAAATCAATTGCCAAAAATCGAAACATTTATTCTAGATTGAATTGACACACTTGATCCACCCTGCTGTTGTCTGAAGAAGTTTTTTTCCTTCCTCTTTCTACTCGTTTCCCCTCAGGCATTATAAGAAACGATGTCAGGGACGGATGAGGAAGCACGTTGGGGACTTGTGTCTCCAGGCAGGCATGCTGCAGGACGCGCTGGTCCACTACCACATGGCTGTGGAGCTGCTCAGGGGAGTTAATGACTTCCTCTGGCTAGGTGGTAAGTTTGGGAGGAAGCAGACTTAATACTGCAGTTGTTGACGAGAGTAAATACTATAGCCTTTGCTCGCCTTACATGCAGATCTCAAAACTTTGAAGCAAATGATCATTAGTGCAAGCTGATCTGAGTGGTAGAGTGCTGTGTTTTGTTTTGTTTTTTGTCTGCAGCTGCACTGGAGGGTTTATGCTCAGCCTCTGTCATATTCCACTACCCTGGAGGCACAGCGGGGAAGATGATGGGGCGCAAACAGAGTATCTCCCAGCCACTAGATGCAGGGAAACGCCACAGAGCAGGTGAGCACATCACTCTGTAACCGTGCTGTCAAGCGCTGGCCTTGATGACTGTTTTCTATGTGTGAGTTGTAACTGAGTGAGAATATCTCTACTGATCAGCAGCGCAAACACTGCTAAGCTTTGCTTGCTCAAGAAAGCTGCTTACTTTGTGTGCAGAGTACCTCCTGAAACCTCCAAAGCTTTTCTCACCTAACCTGATGACTGCTAATTTACAGTTAACATCATTTATTCTGCCTGCCCTGTTATTAACTTGCTTTTAACTTGCTCTAATTTTAACACAGCTTTGTGTATACCTTAAGTTAACTGAATCTGTAGACCGTCTGCTAAACACAAAGACTATTAAAACGCATTTGTCTGAATGAATCTGAGGATTTGTGGATTTAGGATTGGAATATGATTTATTTTTTTCCCCCCCTAACAATTAATTTTCAGATAGTTTTAAGTATTTATAAACTACATAAGGCTGTACAACAACAACATTAAACGAATGATCAAATTAAAATAACTAAAAAAGGGAATTTCAGTGACAGTAAAAATGTAACAGCAAACAAATTAAAGCTAAATGTTCAGTAAAAAGGAATTCAGCTATGCACTAGGGCTGCACAGTTTTATTGAATTTGAATCTTGAACACGATTTTAGCTCTTAACAATTAAATAATTGTGATTGAGTACTACTAAAAATGTATGCTCCGCAAACAGAACGTAAAGCAAAATGGAATCGGAGAGCTCCCTAAATGAGCGTCTGAGTATTTGCCTGCCTGTTCCCTGCACTGTGCAGCTAGAAGTTTCCTGATTGTTGACTGGATGAGTAACACTGAATTAAAGACAAATGCACAAGAAAGTTCAAATATCTGGCACAGCAGAAGGCAAAGAGCTTGTCCTGCGAAGCAGAATATCATCTATTTGGCAATACTTTGTATTATTTAGTTCAAGTGATGTTAATCAAGAAGTATCTTAGTGTTTGTGCCACAACTAACTTACTCAAACACCTGAAAACACTTTACAAACTGCATGAAACCATTTCCAGAAACAGAGAGGGGTCTCATGTCGCTATGAGTTTTAGTCCCGTCCCTCTGAAAATATGTCTTTTAAATAAAAGGAATGTAATGCAATGTAAATGGCCTGTATTTGTATAGTGCTTTACTAGTCCCTAAGGACCCCAAAGTGCTTTACACATCCAGTCATTCACACATTCACACACTGGTGATGGCAGCTACATTGTAGCCACAGCCACCCTGGGGCGCACTGACAGAGGCGAGGCTGCCGGACACTGGCGCCACCGGGCCCTCTGACCACCACCAGTAGGTGAAGTGTCTTGCCTAAGGACACAATGACCAAGACTGTCTGAGCCGGGGCTCGAACCGGCAACCTTCCGATTACAAGGCGAACTCCCAACTGTTGAGCCACGATCGCCCGTAAGAATGAAAGTCGTACCCCGCGCTGATTTAATTTTGTGTTAAGTTTGGTGATGATTTTTTTTGTATGTATTTTTTTGTTGATAAGGTGGAATACATTTATTTTGACGCAAATAATTTCACACTACATTGGCGTTAATATGTTTTGTTTTTGGCAATAAAATGATTGATTAATCCTGAGAAATCATCAAAATGTCAATGTTGTAAGTAATCATGATTATCATTTTGAGCATAAGCGTGCGGCCCTGATATGTACAGTATGGCCCAGAATTATTCAAGGTTTTGTACTACTTACCGTAATTGTCGGGCTATAAGCCGCTACTTTTTGCACAAGCTTTGAACCCTGCGGCTTTTAGTCAGGTGCGGCTTTTCTATAGATTGTCCATGATTTTTGTGATATCGTAAGACGATTTGTTTTGTTTGTTCCACTGTTGTACGGCACTACGTTGCCTGGCGGAAGGATCGGGGTTCAAGAGTGGTATGTTGGTCACATGTCCATCCGCCAGGCAACATAGTGCCGTACAAGTAGCGCGAAAAACAAACTTCAAAGTAGCGCTACGCGTTCAGCGGGAGTCGTGGATGACGAGCGGCGATAAACTTGCGAAAAGCAAGTTATGCCCAACTCCACCGGTGGATTCTGACGGCGTGGAAAAGTGTGAAAACATCCACGATCACCAACGGATTTCGAAGGGCTGGACTGCTGCATGATGAAGAGGAGGACACCGCCACGGCCCTTCAGAGGGTGTTCGACTCCGACACTGACAATGACAATGAGGATTTCTTTGGTTTTGAAAGTGACAACGAAGGAGAGAAGAAGAGTGGATGACGAAGCCATCCTGAGCCTGTTCGTTTCCGACACTTGAGAAGATGACTTTGGTGGTTTTAGTGCGCAGGAAGATGGTGGTGAATGACTGACTTTTCTTCTTGTTAAAGCCGTGTCACTGCACCTGAGCCTAAAAGGTAGTCCGAATCTATTGTTCTGGTGTGCTGTAGGTTACTGTTATGTACTACATGTGCAAATATGTACCCATAACTTGTTTTTCAAAATATTAATAAAAGGGGTGTGTCTCCAAACAGCCATCTCTTTCCTGACAATTCCCTTTGTGCATATTCTCTTACATATGATGAGTCAACATTGAAACACCTGCGGCTTTTAGTCAGGTGCGGCTAATGTATGTACAAAACAGGATTTTCCCCTGATTTTAGCTTGTGCGGCTAATATTCAGGTGCGCTTTGTAGTCCGGGAAATACGGTAAATATTTTGTTTTCCGAATTTGTCAAAAGTAGAGTTCTTCTTTTCAGTTTTATTCAGATATATTTCTTCATTTTTTGAAGATGATCAGTTTGGGTTTATTGGTTGCATTAATAATAAGTTGAAGTTTGTTTTATTTTTATAGCACATTTCATTACAGCAGCAGCGTTGACCAAAGTTCTGTACAGAACTACAAAATAACTAGTACCAAATAACTTATAATATTAGCATCAAATAACTCTCACACTGTATTAAAAGCCAGTGAATACAGTTTGTTTGTTAAACAAACAGTTTGTTTATTGTGATGAGGAGAATGAAATGAAATGAGATTTTGAGCAGGTGTTGCGCTTCAAATGCAGCACTTTATGAAGGCATTATACTGCCTCCCTCCCTCAGTTACTTTTGCACCAGTGCCTCCTCATGTTTGCAGATTTTACACATTTGGCCTAATTCACGAAGAGTAAAATATACTATTTGTTTATTACTTTGTTAAGTTGTGTAAGTACACAACTTTTTTAGTACCGTTGCACATGCTCTGTTTCGCACATGGTTTTAATGAAATTTAATCAACCTCCATATAGTTACAACCACTTTGTATTACATATTATAAGTACTACTATGCATAAAATGTAACATGTATGGCGCTCTTATGTAGTTTAATATAGAGTTAAAATACTACTATAGTGTGTGTATAGCGGTGTAGTATATCAATGAGCCAGAGTGGCAGCAGCTGCAGCAGTGTAAATGTTTGGAAGCTTAACACAAAGCTTTATTCACCACACCTTATTGAGCTCAAAATTGCTTGTCATCACTTAATAGGATGTTGATTGGCCGATGAATGAGCAGTGTCAATAATACAGCTACATGCTCAGTGTTTCATGGCAAACCAGCAGCAGCCATTTTTGCAAATTGTTGGGACTAACACTGCTAACATTGCTCCCTGCATCATGGAGTGAATCTGCATTCTCTCTCTCTGTCTGTAGGGGCTCAGGAGGTTCTCATTGATCCAGGTATGGAATGTATAACCAACTTAGCTCTTCTGGACAACAATTTGCCTGCTTGCTTGTGATCACACGTGCCCTCGTTTGCATCTGTTTTTATATCACTCTTCATCCTTCACCGTCACCACCTTGATTTATATAGTTTGTTTCACAAATCACCCGATGTACTTCTCCCTCCTGTGACAGATGTTCTCCTCTGTTGGTTTGGTTTCACCATTTTTTTTTTTTTCTCCTCACAGCCTCACTTTCAGTCACCAGATCTTTAAATGACCTCTCTCAGTTGCTTCCATTCCTTATTTATTGACCCATTAATAATACCAGCATACATCTTACTCTTGATTATGAAAGAAAAATAATTGAAACCTATCAAAATGATTTAAAGAAATTGCTTACTAGAATATTTCTCTTTGAAGACTGTTGTTGCTCCAGCGGGGGGCAGTCAAACACCAGTCGTGCAGACTTCCTGCTTATTAAACGCTCACTGTTGCTGAATCTGTCACTATATTAGCAAATATTTTCTATTATATTTTGTGTATATTTGTATCTTCGCTAACTAAAAAATTACACAGTGTGTTGCACTGTACAATCATTGCCCCTTCATGATGCAAATATCATTTGGTCAGCATCACATCGTATACATTGTGACAGCATCACAGTCACACACACAGGTCAGTGTGTATTCTAATCAGATTTGGCTTAGAGAGGCCGTCTGCACTTTCATTTAAAGACTAACAGGTAAGTTTACCTGTGGCTGTGTTTATATCTTATTGTTAATTTTACCCCTTCATGTTTTAGTTCTTTTAAATCGGAAAAATGGGATAAATACATTTGGTTCATCACCCTGTGGGTTTTCAACAATATTTCAATCCATTACTGTAACGTGGTCTGTGTTATGTGATATATTTGAAAGTATTTGTGTTGACGGGGTGTCCAGTACTGTTCCTTCGAAGAGTTTTCTCTTCTTCCTTTGTTCACTCTGTTTCTCCTTCCTTTCCTTTAGTAGCAGACCAGAGTGATGCGTCGTCTTCTCTGTTTCTTTCCTGTACCAATCTTATGCTGTCCCGTTTTGACTGTAGGAGCCCTCACAACCAACGGCATTAGTGCGGACACCAGCACTGAGATTGGACGAGCAAAGAACTGCCTGAGTCCTGAGGACATTATCGAGAAGTACAAAGAGGCCATCTCCTACTATGGAAAGGTACTGCCCGAAGTGTACACGGCTGTTAAACCAGGTCCCAACCAGTGTGGTTGTTGTTGGGTTGGCTTGAGGATAATAATTATTTTGCTTGATTTTTAGTTGGATCTTAAACATGAACTATTTTAAAATTGCTGTACAGATGATTACAGTAAAGCTTAATTGTCATTCAAAATTTCCCAATGAATTCCTTAACAATATATTCAAACACTAACAGGCAGGCCATACATTTTCAATAAGAGTCTTCAGGGGACTAAACAAGGACAAGATGAGCTTCTTTCTAGCTGCTCCGTTTTTTTTTTTTTTTTTTTTTGGTAAGCAGTTGCCACAGCTGATGGATCTGCAAATTTTTGTTTGGCACTGATCTTTATGCTGGACGCTCTTATTGATGCAACCCTCACAGGAATTTGTGTCTCCTTCTGCTCTCAGACCAGAGCACAGAAGCCCTGTGACAGTGATTAGTCCCATGCAAATCAGCATTTCTGTGATCTCTGCCTTTCTGTTGGATACTTCCGGAGGCTTCATGCCATTGATTCTGAAAGTCTGGAGAACATTTTGGGCCACATGTTGTTTCCCAGCATGGAGGACGATGAGATTGACAGCACACATGGCGGCTTTTAGTGAGGAACGTAGAGGAACAGTTAATATATGACAGCCTATATTTAGTAACATAAGGTCAGTGTCATGCAACCAGGCACTTTTCCATCAATAGCTCATATAATCCTGTGATTTTCCACTGTACTTTTACAGTACTGCTAAGAATGATGTAATATTAGATTGTTGATATGTGGTTTTAACATCTTAAACTTGATGAACCCTACAGAAATGCCTACAGAATAGAGGAAAATTAGATTCCTAGCAGAGAGCCACAAATGCAGTAGGGAGGTCCTAAAGAGAGATTTTTAGCTATTGAAACAGCAAGACAAAGTACTAATGGCAGCCTTGTTCTTTAGATCAAAACACCCTCTGCAGATTAAGAGCATTTATTCTCCTTTAATTGTACATGATAAGCAGCAGGTCCTGCCTGGGGCTGCACTTGTTCTCCAAAGGTGCTTTAGTTTATCTTTATTGAGGCTGTTCTCTTGATATTAGACTTGGTAAAAATGAGATGAGTGACCATCTAGAGGTTTGTGCTAAGAAGCAGCGTTGGACACTTGGCAAGATAACCTCGTGTTTTATCCTGTGGTTTCACTGTATCAAACTACTTCGTCATGGTGCATTGTCATATGAGGATGAGTAAGGGGTCAGTGCATGCAAAACCACCACCTACTGCCTGATCACTTCTCTAACTAAAACTTTTGTCTCCCCTCTGTTTTTTTTTCTTGCTGACTGCAGACATTTCTAAAGTTATTTCTTTGTTCTAGAGTTATAAAGCAACGTAATCCTAAAACAGAGAGCACTAAAGCCTTGTGCATGTTGATTTTATATGAAATTTGCAAGTCAGCCTGCAACTGCTTTGAATTCTGTTGTTTATCTGTTGTGTACTCTCTCTCAGCCAGTTTTAATGCCATCAGGCCTGCAGTGGAAAGAATAGGGCAAAAACTCTCTTACGTGCTGAAAGAATACATCTAACAGCTCGCTCATTTAATTAGTTATTATAGCAGGAGCTCCCAGTGCTGTAATGATTGGTTATTTACACTGATAAGTCCATTAGATTATGTGGTCAGCATATTTTTGCCAGATTTCCCTCCTGGTTTTATAGTTACTAGTATTTACATTAACTGATGCAGTTAATACTACAGCTACATACAGCGCTTTCCTGACAGTGCTGCTTGGCTGTAGTAGCTGTCATGTTGATGGTGTATATTACGAGTTTAACCTCATATTTTTCCTATCCTGTAGTTCTGTTATTGTTTGTGAAATGATCTGCTCTGTTGCCAGTAGACCAGTGCTTGTTTGTGATTGGTTACATGCTGCAAAACCTCAGTCTTAATTATGTGGTTAACCCTGGTTTAACTTACAGAGTTGATAAGCACCTTCTTGTGAATAGTGGTTAAGTGAAGGGTAATTGAAGCCAGATTAAAAAAGATATGCTGAGTATCCCGATCTTGCTTCATAGTACAAGCCGCAGAGCTCCAGGTTAATGGGTTGTGTTTTTGACTTGAATAGGGAATCAGATTAGAGAAAATAAAGGGTATTTTTAAATACAGCCATTCAGTCTTTAGACTAATGCTCACACAAAACCAAAAGCGCTGGTAAGCAGAAACGTAAGCGTCGTAAGCTGTGTAGTAATATTTATTGATTTCAGCAGGGGGCAGTATTTTATTTTGTTTGAGTTGTTAAGGACTTGTGCATGCTGACAGCAGCTGTTTGTTATTATTGCTATACTGAAGCTGCATGGGGGCAAGCATGGGGGCATGTGTAGATAGTAGGACTAGAAGCTTATTAGTCAGCAATAATGCACTCCTGCACACAGAAAAGTTATTGTACAGGTTCCATTTATAGCACAATGTACTTGGACCCTGTACAAAGTCACCAAGAATACTATTAAAGTATCTTTAATGCTTAGGGGAAGCCGAATAGGCTCATTATGCTTCCAAACTATTCAGAAGCAATCCTGCTCTTTATCTTCATTATTATAATTGCCTCTTTGCACTGACCTTCTTTCAGCCCTTTTACCTGTAACTAGTTCATTCAGAATTAAATTACATCTCAACACAGAGCCATTCAGATATTAATTGAATTTTAATAAGGAGACAATGAGGGTGGAAGTGGAAGGAAGTTGAGGGACGGTGAGGTTTGAGAAGAGAAGAAAAGAGGGGAAAAAGGGGGCAAACCAGCAGCAACTGCTCAGCTTTTTCAGCAGAAACTGAGTAATGGTTGGGAATTCCTGAACGTAGAAAAATAGGAGATCCGAGTTATCACACTGCTCCATCTTCCCACATCCGCGTTGATTGATGAATACGGTCATATGTTAATGAGAGAACATTCTCCCTGATTATGTGGTGGATTGTAAAACTCAAGGCGACTCTGATCGACTGTTCATTATTCATTAACACCGAGCCTCCTCCTGCCCCTTGCTCCTCCTCTTATCTTTCGCAGTACAAGAACGCAGGTGTCATCGAGCTGGAGGCCTGTGTGAAAGCAGTCAGGGTGCTGGCTATTCAGAAGAGGGCCAGAGAGGCTTCCGATTTCCTGCAGAATGCCGTTTACATCAACCTGGGACAGGTACGCCATCTGACCGGGAAATAAAAGCTTTCCCAGCCGCACGGGATGATTAATATGTCCACTGGCTCTGTGGCGGACAGTTAAATCACAGGACCTTTAGCAAAAAGACACTCTAAAATGGGCCTTGCTTGCACCATATTGTGCCCTCGGAGTATGTTTTTTTGGTCTTAGCTCTTTATCATTAGATTAATACATTTATTTTTGTGTCTGAATTTTTTGCTCATACGACTTTGAGTCAGTGAAGTTCTTCCAGGACACCTACGAGTACACTGATTCACAGTTTTTTGTTCTCCTGTTGTGTGAAAATGCTTCAGTTTTTCTGTTTTTTGTTTTTTGGGGGGTTTTTTGGGTTTTTTTTTTTTTTTGCATTTGTCATTGAAATTTTCCTCCTGTGTCATTGTTATTATTGTTCAGTGTGATGAAAGTGTTCTTAACAATTTTTATTTAGCGTCAAACTTCCAAAACCATTTAATGGAACAACTTTTTAAATGACGTGATTTTCTTTTCATTAGGTTGATGTTGGAAAGACATGTTAAAGTCACAGTGTGTAAAATCTCACCACTAGATGTCAGTAGATTGCAGTCAACTTTATCTAGTGTTCATATCCCTCCCATTTCTAGAGCACAATCCTAGCTATGGTGGCCCCTGTAGGACAATCACATTTTGGTCAGTCAGGAGGGATTAAAAATGTCAAATTTAGATGGCTCACATCTGTTATGAATTACAGCTGGCGTATTTGTGTATAGAAACGTTTTTATTCACAAAAATCTCCAAAAGTGGATTCTGTTCATCTGACGTAGCGTTTTGTGGGAGAAATCTTTTGGCACTTATCCAAGTGACTTCTTCAGTCTCAGCTGACTGCAGGTTTCCCCAATCTTATAAACAGGTTGTTGATCAATGGTCATGAGAATTTGTATAATTAAGATTAAGGAACTGATCTCCCAGCCCACTGTTCCTTCAGAGAGATTTACTTTCCTGGATGATTGAGAATGCATCAAGATATTCACAAAAATGTTTTAACATGTTAAAAAAAATCTCAACACTAAGTGGTAAATCTTGAATAAAAAAACCTGATATCTGTCAATTAAATAATAAATTTTTACCCCAGACTCGCTTCAAAAACTGCAGCACAGTTCTTCCATAGTGAGTGTAGGCTGTCAGTCACCTGTCGGTATGCTGGGTGTTCACGTCTATTTAATCTAGAGGAGGGTGTAAAACTGAAAGGAGTGATAGGAGTCAAGGAGTCAGTGAAGCTTACTTCCGTCTGGAAGTGATACTGAGTTGTTGAGGATAACCTGAACTCTTCTGTGGTTAAGCACTGCTGCCTTTGCAGCCATTAGCTGGTGTTAGTAAACTTTCTTTGAAGTGGATCTAAAATTGCTTGACTTGGATGCTTGGCAAATAAACAATGTGATGACTATAGTCAATGTGTTGATCATTTTTAGGACGCTTGCACCGTAACGTTAGCTGTCAAAATGTTATCTTATAGCCAGCTGCTGCTGTTTAGCCGCTTGTTGTCAGCTTTCTACAGACAGAACGATTTCATGAGTAGTTTCTTGACAATACGTAATTGTGACAATATCAGGAATAAATAGGGATCTTATATGCATGTTTTTGTCAGATAGATGACCTCAGATCAGGAGATGAGGCTCGAGGTAAAGAGGAAGAGCCAGAACTAAGGAAATGATGAGAAAGAGCTGACGAAAATATACGGGTAACAAATAGTGTAAAAGAGCTGATTATGAGCTTTAAATTAAGTAACTTATAAGACAACAGACACTATGCCTGTTTATTAATAAATGAAACCACGACATCATTAATCTTAAAAAACATCTGTATAGCTGCAGGACTCTCTAGATCCAATACAAACATAGATCTAAGAGCAGTGTCATTGAGATAGAAAGTTCATGCTGTAAACAATTTGTAACCAAATTTAGTAACCCCCCCCCCCCCTTTTTTTTTTTTTTTCTTTCCAATGAGCTGGGCAGACAGCATTTCACTTTTAACTAAATCTCAGTGTTTTAATGTCAGGCAAAGTCGTCTTTTCATCATCTTTCATCAATGGGTTTGGAATATTAATGCTGCCCTCTTGGTACATTAGAAGACACTGATAAAAAGATGCCCCAACAGAAATCTGTGTTTGATAAATTATATATCTACCTGACCTGTGATTGGCTTACAAAGTGGCCGTGATGTCACAAGAACACTTTTAAACAAGGTGATCTCACCATAATTTACCTCCCTCGTGCCTCTGAATATCAAAGCATGCATATGTATTGATTGATAAGATGAGGTGATTTTAAAAAGTGAATTTTCCAGTGCAGGAAGGCATAATGGTGTTTCTCTCTCCACAGCTGTCGGAGGAAGAGAAGATCCAGCGCTACAGTATCCTGTCTGAGCTCTATGAATTGATTGGATTCCATCGAAAATCAGCTTTTTTCAAGCGTGTCGCTGCCATGCAGTGTGTAGCTCCCACCATCCCAGAGCCTGGCTGGAGGGCCTGCTACAAGCTGCTGTTGGAGACGTTACCTGGGTACAGCCTGTCACTCGATCCTAAAGACTTCAGCAAAGGTAGGCTTGGTCACATGGTGGCTGAATAATATGTGGGCATAACAATTCGCATTGTTTGTTTCAAGAACAAACAAACAAAAACCTACGGGCCATTCTTGTCCAGCCTCCAAACATATCTCTAACTACTTACCTCATATTATGGATGCAGCTATTTTTAATTATTCATCTTGCTACTGAAAAAAAGAAAATGGTAAACAATAACAGTAATGAGAGTGAGACTTAAGGTGTTTTTATGCTTACTTGCTGGGTGTCCTGCACTGATTTTGACATTGCGTCATGTGGCATGTGACACAGTAATTCCACAGCACCCCTCGATTGTAACCCGAAAGCTCATTTATTCACTCCCTGCAATAACGCATTTACTGTGGTGCTAAATTCAGTCCAGCTCTATTCTGTTTCATAAAAATAGCAGTTTTACTGTGGAGGCTCTAAACATGCGGAGGGAGGACTCACTGAAGAGTTACATGATGGAGCCAGTGCTCTGACACTGTGCTCACAGCCATCCACCTTTGCCAATTATGCACTCATTCTGATAAACTCTTCCCCTCTCATTACAAATAAATTAACACTCCTAACAGCACTGTCATGACCACATCAGGTGCAAAATAAAACAGGCTTTTAACAGTGTTGATTTTAGCACAGTAGCAGTAAATTGATCGGCACAGATTTAAATCGTAAATCATGGTGGTGTGATTCATCTCCTCCCCAGTTTTGGACTCTTAATTCCTATAAATAACATATGAAATAAAGCAAGCTGCAAAAATACTTTTGTCCATGTCTTTCAATTGCAAGCTGACACTGCTTCTCTGTAGTAAATACAGATTTTTAACACCTAAAGAGGATTTTGAGTTGGTGTGCACTGTAAATCTTGCTCCTAGTGAGCGACGGGGTTCCACGTTTAATGCCTCCTGTACACTCTGTCCTGGCAGCACCCTCTCCTAAACCAGACAGAAGATCTCCAGGAGTGAGAAGTGTGTCTGAAGTGTTAGGTGCTCCATGGGAGGAAGGGTAACGGGGAGTTGATGTTTGTGAACGGCTATAGTTAGATTTAGTTTTTCTTTTTTAAGGGTTGCAAGGCTGAAGTGCTGATTTTATATCAGTGAAAAGGAGTAATTCTCTGTGAATCAGTCTTCTCAAACTCTGAATGCTGTGCCCTCTCACAGGATTCACAGTGTGTGATTAACAACAGTGTCAACATATTTAATGGATTAAGCTGATGAAGAGCCTTCGTTTCATTACCAGCTTTGCTGTCTTTTCACAAGCACTCTTTCAGGGTGTTCTGCATTCAAACCAACCCTTTGTTCAAAGAGAGTCATGGGTGATACCTGACCTGAGCTCTTGTAGACTACTCTGTACGGCCTCCCCTGATAAACCTTGTACTCTTGCAGACTCTTGACCCTTGCATGCTACAGCCTCTCAGTAGCAAGCACCGTCCATTCAAAAGAAAACAGCGCACAGAAATGTTCAGGGACATCGGTATTCTTGTTGTGATTGGTATTCAAGAGTTGTGGCGAGAGCGGATTTTGCTCTGATAAGCTGTTAATCTTGGGCCTTTTTTCCTTTGTAAATGCACAAACAAGCTGCATCTTTTAGGTCAAATGCTTGTCCTTTGAGCTGCAGTAGACAGCATTGGACAGAAGTCCATGATAACATTTCAGCAAATTGTAATTAAAGTGGTCTGGAGGAGAGCTGGACTCGATCTGCACTTCATCTGTATTCTTCTGTGTCTAGCCCATGACAAGGGACTTTGACCAAAGCGGCTCTCTTCAGACCCAATCAGGCGAGCACTATAGAGTTGCATGAGGAGGGGGAAAAAAGGATTCCATGTAGAGGCAAATTTCACAGTGAAATGGGTGGACCAAAGCACTCGCACCACAATAGAACAGTTACAATTCACATTTCACTAAGTGTCTGGTTTAATAAGCTTTCAGTTAAAGAATTAAAAAGGTGGTTTTGGCACACATTTATCCTACAGTGCTGTCAGACATTTGTGACTTGGAAATGTTTTGCTGAGAACAGGTTTGCTTGCTATTTTTCATTCCTTCTTCTTTTAGACTCATAAACTTACTACATAATCTTGATTTTCAAATACCTCATTTTTATCTTCATATTTAAAAAAAGTTCCAAGTAGTTTCAATACAGTATGTTATGTTTAAATACAGTATTTAACCCTTTAAGACCTACCATAGAACCAAGTCCGACAGAGCTTATATTATATTTGTACATGTTGTAGTGCCATTTTTGGGAGCATTTCAAGTTGATATACATCAATACAACCATTATAGCCCAAATTTTAATGATATGTCTGCATTAAGTGCATAGTAATTACATAAATTGCAAAAAGAGCAATAAACTACAAAAAAATTTAAAATTGTTTTGTTTTTTTAACATATATTTCTAGTTAGAGAAATTTAAGAGGCTTATCCCTCAAAACTGTAAATACAAAAAAGTTGCACAAAATAGTTTCCCACCACAGGAAATTTAATTTGAGTGTCTTCATAGTTTTATTTTTGAAATACACCAATTTTTATCTACTGCAGGAAAAACGAAAATAAATATTATAGTGCAAATTTGCAAAAAAACCCCAGCATATGCATCAAAATAAACTATTTCCAGCAGTGCAATATGAGTCCTCAGCATCCCAGAAATGACACAGAAAGTCATAAAGTCAAACATAACTTTTAAAAACACCAGTATAGGCTCATAAGGTCCTGATGGTAAAAAACTACATTTCCGCAAAATGACGTCACTTCCGGTTTCGGGCAGGTCATGGCGGAAATGCGATAGTTCGCGCTGATGGACTAGGAAGTGTTACGAACAGCTGATCGAATCGGCAAAGCGTGTTTCTGGAATATTATGTTTTTGTTGCTGCAAGTGCTTTTTATGCAGTTTTTGCAAAGCTATATGTGGAAGGAAACTGTGACCTAGGACAAGCTGATGGCATAAGATGTAAGTACAACTCCTCCGGTTTCATAAAATTATTGTGCTACCTTATGTGTTTGCAGTGCTACCGGGATTTAAAAATAGTTACGTAAAACGGAGCGTGCCCGCTCAGACCGGCTTTAAAGGGTTAATGCAACATAAAATAATACACATTGATGCCTAGAGCGCTTCCTGCAGGTGGTGGCCCTACAGGAGGGTGGTCCCATGTCCTTTTTTGGGGCTGTGCCCCACCAGGCTCCATGGACTAAGGGCACCCACCCTGGGCCTTGGTCCAGGGTGAACCCTGTCCCATGGAGGGTGAACTGTTCGCTTGATCTTTTACTCATAGTGGTTTTCTGAATTACTCTTTGTCTGGTCCCTCACCCAGGACCAAAGCCCCCTGACAACATAGCTCCTGTGATTCCTGGGATGCACAAACCCTTCCACCACGATAAGGTAGCGATTTGCGGGGAGCCTTCAAAAATGAGCTTTTTAAAAATAACTTGTGGCAGTCATTTTGGAGAACTTGCCCCAATTCTTTTGTGGATTTAGACTTTTTCAGTTCTGTCAATTCTGTCACTGCATGTAATCCCACACTGACTCCATGATGTTAAGATCCAAGCTCTGTGGGGGCCATACCATCTGTTGGTGCAGAATCAATCTGGGACAGATCAGACACCTGCACGATGATGCTGCACGATGAATTTAAACATCTGAAGTGGTTAAAACCCTTGCCAGAGTCCTGTCTGTACAATCTAGCTATTCTCTCTCTCCTCCCTTTCTTTGATCACATATCAGATATAAAGTTTACTGTTTGGCTTTTGTTAGAGGTAAAAGTAGATGGTTTCTTTGGGGGTAGAGCAAATCATTGAAAAATAAAACACAAACAGAAAACATGAGAACAATCCCTATTTCATTATTCTAACTCACTAATACAGGTAGAACTGCAGCGCATATCTTGGGAGTCAGTTAAAATGTATAAATAATAGCATTATTCTATAAGGGCACTTCACTTAAAATATAATCATTTTACACAGTTCAACATATAAGCTTCCTAAACAAGTCTTGGAGAAGAACAGTAGATAAAATCCACTGTATTCAAAAACTACTATATAACAGTGTACATAGTGATACAGTGATATGGTGATACTTCATCACTGGGAATTAAAAAAAATGAGTAATACATTGGTTTGCAAAACCTTGTCTTGCATCCTGGATCTGAGTGTTTTCGCATCTTTGCTTTTTCAAACCACACATATAACAATCAAGGGGCAGTTGTCACTTTGAAATGGTCCTTTTGGACATTAATGGGTTCTATAATTAGGAAAATAACACCATTTTTCATGACTGAGACCCAAAACTCATTTACTTAGTATTTAAACTGAGGCCACTGACAAGGACGGCTGAAGGCTGGTTGCCAGTAGATGTTAATACCAATGGACTTACAATTGGAGGAGTCGCCCCCTGCTGGCCAGTGTAAACAATCAAATGCACTTCCGTGTTTGTTTCAGAGCTAGATAATTTTTGTAGTTTTGCCTCGGTACACCATCACAGTATATTGTAAATCAAACAATCAATATGTGATTGACGTGCAGACTTGGAGCTTTAATTTAATTAGCGTTATAAAAAATATCAACTGTTAAAAGATAAACAGTTGATAAACAGTTTCATGGCCAGGTGATGCCTTCTGCCGTGTTATTTCATGACAAATGAAGCAGGCATAACAGCTGAAGTTGATTCAAAGGCTTGAATTTGTATTTTATAACTTTTCACTGTAATTTTAATACAATTTGAAAATATGAGGCCCAAAGGGATGTTGGTACAAGTGAGGGAGCGATCATTAGGCTGAAAAACCATCAGAGGGGGAAAGAGAATGAATGAGAGAGAAAAGATTTTATGTACTGCTCAGCTTGGCAACAACAAAAAGCAAGAAAGGCTAAAAAAGAAGTGCATGATGACAGAAACATTTCTGTGGTAAAGAAAAACAAATTCATAACAACTTGCCAACTCAAGAACACTCTACAACAAGCTGCAAACCAGTGGTTACACAGATTATTATTAATAATAACTTTGTCAGAAAACATCTAAAAGAGCTATCGTAGTTCAAATTATGGAGGGCACTTTATGTTTTATACAAAGTCTATGGTAGTGTGCAGCTGCCTACTGTAACATTTAAGATTAATTTATTGATCGTGATGCAGCATGGGCTTCTAATGATATTAATGATGTAATCCTTTTATACAATGAATAAATACATGCAACAAATGTAGTAGGACATGGATATCTATAATTTGTTTTAAGTATCGAACTAATACTAAAGTAGTAAGTCCTAAAACTTTTGGGAGTAGTGAAGTGTATTAGAACTTTTTGGATTAGTCCTATCACGCTGCAGGCTATATTATTTATCAGATAATTTCATCAAAGACGGTTTCATCAAAATCCTCCTAAAACCACCGATAGCACAAACACGGTGGAAAGGGCAAGTTCAGCAATTCTGATCATTTTTGTGTCCCACTGGTTGCTGCCTGGTAACTAAAAGTGGCATTGCTTAAAATGTAACATGCAATAATTTGGCTATTCATAACATAACATAAGTGTCTTCGTTAGTATGTTTGATTACGCTCTGGCCTCGCATAACTTTGAGTAGATATCACCACCTCAAGACGATTTGCCACTGCTGCAATGGCTGACGGCTGAACACACAGATTGGATGCCGGATTTGTTGAAGTACCGTTACATATTCTAGCTCTACTCTCCCAGCTGACGTACCAATTCCCACAAGGCTGATGGGAAAGTAGGAAATGATGGAAGTAAGCCTTTTAGCAGAAGGGATCAGATGAGAGTTTATAAGGCAATACAGTAGAGTTGCAAGTTCAAAAAAGAAAGAAAATGGGGATCAATAGTGCATTGCAATAAGGCTGCTGTGCCCAGAGACACAGTGGAGCAAATGGTTTTGTAAGTGGTTCATATGCCCTTTCTCACCACGCCTTTCTGCTGGCAGTAATGGGGACACTGCATTTTTCTGTCATCTTTTGTCCTCTTGCTGCTCTGTTGTCATTCTGTTGAATTAATTTTTGGAGTTCTCTCTGTTTGTAATAATTTGGATGCTTATAATTGAGGAGAACAATGGCTCTATGTGCCATCTCATCACCCTACACAGTAGATCTGAGGCAGCTCGAGGGTACAGTGCCTTTTGAGTCAGGTTTACTGCATGACAGTGTGACTGCTTGGCCGTGGCACCACACTCATTATCTTGGTGGTGTGTTAATTGGATTGCCAGACACCTCCAGTTCAGCACTGAAAATACCACAAATGAACACGTTTTTCATGTTTGAGCGAGAGCGACATGCTCAGAAAATCCGAAGTGTCCTTTGGATTACTGTCCTCCAGATAAGCGCCGTTTTTTGGCAGACAGGTGGAAGTAAGCTATTTTTAGACTGCTTAGTGGGTGCAGTTTTCATGACAGAAAAAAATCCCTTATGAAGGAATGGCATTTGCAGTTTTTTCAGATGGCAGAAGAAGTCAGGATGAATAACAGCCGTGGTAGAAAAATGCTGATAAGTAAAAAGCGTCATGGGCACGATTTGATGTTACTGGAAGTGGTATTTAAGCCGAGGAAACATCAGAGTGTTTACCAAATATCCTCCTTCCTTCCCTCTGGCCCCCACAGCCTCTCCAGTGCATCTACCCTCTAGTTTTTCTTTCCCACTCAGTGAGTCAACAGTAGACAGCTGGGAGTGGAGCAGGGCATCTCGTGGGGGGCTGAGGGCCTTATGTAACTGTTGGTGTCAAGATAGAATGCTATTAAGATGTCTTGTGGTGCTCTGCAGAAACAAAACACCGGCAGCTAAGTTAGCAAGCCAAAGTTTACACATGAATACTTTGAATTGATGGCCTCAGCGAATTAGTTTAAGCTAATTTTGTGCTTGTACAAGACGTTTGTGATCAGATCAGAGTTGGAGGAATTTGGCTCAAAATGAGTGCTAATTACTAATTATTCCAGACATCTCAGTAGGTCAGCGTGACCATCTGTTCATCATGTATCTCGACAACTGACTAATCTGCTTGAAACTTGGCAGGTGTATTTCTGGGACACGAGGAAGTGTAACGCTGAGTTAAAGTTTGTTTGGATGATTGGTTGTCAGATGTTGGTGTAGTTGTTCTTGTGCTTCCCCAGTTGCTGACTGACTGGTAGATGCTCCACTGTACATATACACACAGGCATGTTTTTCTCTGTCTTTCTGATTATTACCCAAAACGAGCCTTTACGGGTTTATGAAAAAAGAACTTGGAAAAAAAAAGAACTTAAAGAACTTAAAAAAAATATTTCTAACAATATTCATTGAATATTTCTTGCTTTTTGGTCTTTTGTTTCCAGTGACTGAAGTTTTCTCGAAGTGAATAACCCTGATTATCTCTTCATCATGGCACCTCTTAGCAGGTGGAAAAATATGAGGGGGAAATTCAGATTTAATGCGTTAGAAACAAAAAACATGTGCATTGTCCAAAGACATGCATTCTAGGTTAATAGGTGATTCTAAAGTGGCCCCAAGTCTGAATGTGGTTTTTCTGTCTTTATGTGTTCACCCTTTGATAGACTGCCGACCAGTCCAGGGTGTACTGTCCTCCTGGTATACTCCTCCATCCAAACCACAATCCCGAGTTGGACAACGGGAGAAAATGAATTGATTGAGTTATAGCCAGTGAAATCCCTAATTTCAACAGGCATATGATAACAAGATATGTTTGATATTATTCCAACAAAATGATTCAGTGTTATGACCTAACTCTAGCTGACTTTATGACATTTACCTTTTGTGTTTAAAGCTGATCATCCAAAGATTGAGAAACAGCTTTTATTGAGTAACGGGGAGAGATCTTATGGAATATGTTTACAAAGAGCTTATACAGACATGGTGGGAAATGTGTTAAAAGATAAAGATTAACGAATTAGCATCAGCATAATAAAACTCAACACCGTGCTGGCAGATATCAGCATAAAGATCTCAATACAATTTGAAAACAATATGGGAGATGATAATGTGAGTGTTTGACATGGGACAACAAAGATTTAGCTGATCTGCGTCAGGCAGAATATGTCTCTAATGCATGTGGACTAATCTGATTTGATATCTGCATAACATTAGATGTCAGCAATGAGCTTTGTAAATCTGACTTTTATTTTGTCATCTCTCTCCCTCTCCCCCAGGTACCCACAGAGGCTGGGCTGCTGTACAGATGCGCCTCCTGCATGAACTGGTTTACGCCTCCCGTCGCATGGGCAACCCGGCCCTGTCTGTGCGCCACCTGTCCTTCCTGCTGCAGACCATGCTGGATTTCCTGTCTGATCAAGGTCAGCTCACAAAACACAGTCAGGAGGAAACTTGAAATTGAGCAGAACAAACTAATGTTTCATTGCAGTATTGAAAACCTGTGTGGTGCTTTTCAGCTTCATGCCCTGCCTTTAAAAAAAAAAAAGAAAAAAAAGAAATCTAGACGCAGCCAACCTGTCCCCTGGTGATTGCAGCGTTATACCATGAGTTTTAATAGTATGTGATACACAAAGCCAGCTTTTTCTTGGCGGAAATGCAACATTGTGCTCTGACCAGAAATCCTGCGGCAGCAGCCAGGAGATGAAGCTGTGCAAGCCAGACTCTTCACTGGCCACACAAAAGAGGCCAGCGTAATCCCTGGTTGGCTACTATGAGAATTGATGGTGGGAGGGAGAATAAGGGAGATGAGGTGGGAACAAGATGAAGCAGACTCACAGTATAAAATATTAAATGTTAGCAAAGGGACTTCTGCAGCTCTGCCTAGGGTGTTGCTGGGACAAGCCTTCTTAGAAACAGCTCTGCTGGAAAAAAAAATGTCAGTCTACAGCTTTACACACATCAAAGGGCAGAAAAGCCGTGTGATGTAATTACTACTTTGTTGTTGTATCACAAGACGTGAGCGGGTATTTTCTCCCTGAAGAAAGTGACCTTGTAAGCCGAGTTCTTCAGCAGTGCTTTCTGCTGCACTAAAATACCATTTCATATTTACTTTGTAACTTTTTGGGCTCAGAGCGCTGTCGGGTGGAGTTTTGGTGCCCTCCCTTTGATTGCCTTTACTCCCGTCAGCAGTGTGATATTAAAAGTACCAGGAAGAAGCGAGGTCTTGTGAAATAAGTCCCTTTTGATGTGTGCACATATGTCATAATAGGACAGCAGTTTACAATGTTCTCACTCCAAGTTTGATTCCTGAGCACATGTTCGGTGCATCATCATCATCAAAGTCACTAAACTGTACTTTTAAATGTAGTGAAACTGGACAGAGTGATAAATTAAACCAATTGGATTCATTCAAAGTTATAAAAGCATCTGTCTCCCCTGTCCAAACTTCTAAAACGGCCAGTAAAAAGCTTTACTTTATTTTTCAGTAGTGTGATGTCTTTCTTCTGTTGCCGTGTCTTCTCATGACAAACATGTTGGCATATGTATCAAGAAAGACATGGCACCCATTTCACACATCCTGCCTTTACAAGGGCAAGCAATACCAAGTGTGAAGCATCCAGCTGTATGCTATGGAGCTGGCATTGCCCTCAGCTGCTATTGTGTACGCTGCCTGCTTTATGTATTTATTTATTGGATGGGAAGCTTTGACAGTTTAATAAGTGTTATACTGTCTCTCCCTTTTGAAATGAAGTGAAAACTTGTTCTCCTGTGTTTGACTGGTTCAGCTGTTTAGCTAGCAGAGCTGCTAATGCTTTAGCATCTTTTTTGCCATGGCATTTAAAAAAAAAAAAACTGAGGCAAAGTGGAAAACAGTTTGCTGGTCAGCAAAAGCTTGTCATTTGTGTTCGCTTAAACCAAAAATTCATTAATGTACAGTACTGTGAAAGTTCCCAGTTCCCCAATGTTAATAGACTGGGGATGTTTGTTTTTCCATTTATATGTAACTCACATAGGTGTTCGTATAGGGCTGTTCGATATAACGATATATATCAGATGACGATATAAAAACACATGAAAGAGTATGCAGAGTGTTTACGGATGAGAAGCAAAAAAGAGCCGCCAGGTGCTAAAAAATAAACCTTAGACTCAAACGTTAGAACAGACGTTTCCCCGCAGCACGCTGTGTAATAAATACTCACAAAGAAAACGACGGCCGTTGCAACCTATGTCTAAAAATGTGTAGTTTCAGGCATCGGTTAAAACACTCGACTCCAGGTACACGACGCCCAGCTGGACACACTTCTGCTAGCCGAGATTCACAGAATTTACAGAAAATGTTAAATTTTTGTGATTTATATCGTTATCGGGACGATGGATGTTTTATATCGGGATATGTGATTTTTGGTCATATCGCACAGCTCTAGGTTCATAACGTTAAAGAGATCTGAGAACCTTTAGATTATGGCTGCTGTTTCTTGGGACGGAGAGTTTGTAGTAAGAAATTCCCTCACTACTTAGTTGTCTCTTCGTAATTTGCAGTAAAGAGCCCTCTATTGAATCATGCCTTTAAATCGGTGTGTTGTTTTTAAGTGCAAACGTGTAGAGCAAAGGACACTATTGTTGTCACTGAGGTCACTTGCTTGTTATTTCTTTTGATTGATTAAGAAGTTTAAATATGGGCACGCACTTGTACTTCCATTATGTGCCTAATTTGACATGTTATTTCATTTTACCCAACTGGCAGTCTGATGAACAACAATGTGATAATTGCATTGAATGTTAGGCATTACTGGTGCTTGGTGGCACTGGTGTTTGTATGGCTTCCTAACTGTGTGGCATCCAGGACTTTGGAAAATCTGAAAGAGAGTTTTTGGGTAAGTCGTATTACTATTTCAAGAGAGTGGGTGAATCACGATGAACAATGATGCAATGTTTTCCTTGTTAAATTTCAGTGACCAGTGAAATTGCCTTGGCAAAAATGCTTCGTATCAGTTCCTGAACTGGTGCATTGATATTCTTTTCTTGAGTTTGCAGACTTGCATCATTAATTCAAAGGGCAGATTGACATTCAGATGTGATTGCCTGCATCAGATTCTCTGAACACGTGTTCTGTTACAGTCATCCTGAAGTTTGTTTTGAGAATTTAAATTGAATTAGCCAGCTGTATTCACATGCATAATTAACACCCAGAACACTGAAATGGGTGCATGGGTACAGCAGTAACTGTTTATATTTAGGCATAAACTTTACTACTTGTATATCATTATCAAGTTTAGTAAGTCAATAATAGTTATGTTTCTAAAGTTGTTCAGTGCATGCAAGGATCTTTGACAAATGGAACTTTCTGTGAATTACAAATACACTAAACTACAAAAATAACTGAAGTGAGGCCACTGATGCACCACACCAACTGTCCTGTCTTCTTGAGTTTACAAACAGGAGTTGTCTGAAAGGAGCAGCAACAGTGATTTATTTCATTTTATTCATACTGCTGCATAGTGACAAAAATGTGTATTTGTTTAGTACCGTTTGATTTGTTCTTTGGTGTGCTGTATTTGCTCCATATATCACCTTGGGTTTGGAGAATAGGACTGAGATTATTTGTCAACTATCACAATTTGCTTTAATAGTTGTAGTGTAGTTAATCTTTAAATAGTGGACTTATGCATGTAGCATGGCTTATTATGGATGTGTAACAGCAAAGTGCTGTTACAGGAAGTGATAGTGAACTAGAATGAGAACGTTACCGTGATTCAAACTGGGGACATGCAGCATTTTCAGGATGTTGGGTCAAACAAAAGCATACTTCTAGGTTACAGCATGCAAACTAGGTGTTTCCCGTGGATTTCATTTAGTACTTTTTTTTTTTTTTTTTTTTTGCTGTCAGTGATCAACTGCAAGAAGTTGTGACGACCATTTTTAAGACGGAGATTTCCTGTTGGAAGGCTGATTCATGAAGGTTTGCAAATAATTGCTGTCTAATTTAGAAATGCAGGCATATCACCAACACATTGCAATCAATCTGCAGTACGGTACTTAATTACTCCCAGGAAAAAGTAATTTGTTAATACTTAATTTTCATGTTACTCTGTAAAATAACCTGAAACGCATTGCCTCATAATTACCAGATAAGAATATAGACCTGAGGCTACAGTCTCACACACCAACAGAAATCCCTATCCTAATAATGATACACCTGCTTAAACGTAAGCAACACATTTATGCCATTTACATTTGTGTGTGTTTACCTCAAGCCATTGGCTTGACCAGTATCTTGATAATTATCTGTGTTGCTAATGTATGCCATTCAGAATTCTCTTTATTGTTATTTTTACTTAGTCATATTGAAGTAGACATATATACATTTTGTTGGGCACCACTTGTTTTTCTGGATAGCCATTGAGTCTATGGGTGCTGGCTTAGATCTGTGCTATCAGCGTTTCTTTTTTAACTTTGTTGGTATCTTGTAAATAAGCAGAGAGGAAGTGTTTCTTTGTCAGCAAAAATGGTTTACTATGCATACACAGTTTTGTAAACTAAAGCAGAAGTAAGTTTAATATGGCTTACCTTATATAGTATGTACTTATAAAGTTGTATAGTGAGTTATTCTAGAGAAATTGTCACTTAAAAAAATTGTAGTGTTATTTTTTAAGATTCTTGTTTAACTTATGCTATTTTTGTAACTACTGGCATTTTGTTAGCAATACAGACACAAAAATCTAAATTATTCCTAAAACTGTTGACACATGTGTCTGTTGCTTCCCAACAGTTTTCATTTCACTATATAATTTAATAAGTCTCTCTCTGAATATAATTCTTTTGTCTGCGCTATCATTAAAGTTACTTGAAGCTCTAGTCTCACTGCTTCCTTGTAGTGCCTATAAATAAATAAAAACAGAAAAAAAAAGAATGTGTCTTACAGCAAATACAGAAAACACCTGGGTGGCTTTAATTAAACGGATCTGTTTTTATTGCGTCATCTTTTTTAATTGGCTAACACTATTATTCAGTCTGGCATCAACTTATTGTTAGCATTGTTTCTCAAAACATAAACAAGACAAATGACTGATTTAACAGTGAGTCTGTTGCTCACTGTATGATAAGTGAGATTTCTGTCAATGCCAATCTGACTGTTCAGATGGATTTTTCATCCATCCATCCAGGGTTGGGTCACGGGGGCAGGAGTCTAAGCAGAGAAGCCCAGACCTCCCTCTCCCCGGCCACCTCTTCTAGCTTGTCTAGCTTCTACCAAGGCAACAACAGGCTTGCTGAGATATAATCCTGCCAGTGAGACATGCCCGGAACACGTCACTCAGGAGGCTCACATTTTAAATAATAAAAAAAAAAAGCTGGAAAAGTAGGTGGCAGTAAAAGGAAACAGCGGGAGGAACATTTTGCAACTAAACGGGTTGGTTTTGGATTAAGAACATAATTGGATATAAGGAGACCATCCCAGAGTTTTTCATTATAGATAGAGATGGGTAGAGGTTCACCAGTTTACAAATTGTTGAACAGTCTCAAAATAATGTTTCTCAAAATAAAATTGCTAAAACTTTGATTATCCCATTATCTACTGTACACAACATCACCAGAAAATTCTGAAAATATGGTGAAGTCTCTCCAAGAAACAAGGCCATATTGAATATGTGTGATCTTTTAGCCCCTAGGTGGCAGCGCATTCAAAACGGGTATTACTGTCATGGAAATCACTGCATGGGTTCAGGAACACTAAATCAGAAAGTGTCTGAGAAGACAGTTTGATGTGATATTCAAAAGTGCAGGTTAAAGCTCTGTCATGCAAAGAAGTCATATGTGAAAATGATCCAGCTATCTACTTTGAGCCAATGTGGAAAACTGTTCTGTGATCAGACGAACTGAAATCTGAAATTCCTTTTTTTGAAAATGTGAATGCCATGTCATCTGGACTAAAGAGTTAAGGGACCATCCGTATTAATGATGACCCAACAGCCTGCATCTTCAATGAAATAGGGGTGCATTGGTGCCTATGAAATTGGTAGCTCTTATATCTGGGGATGTGTCGTCAGTGCTGATTCCTGATTGCTTATTTATTTATTTTTGCATATTTCTCAAACATTTCAAATCATCAACAAATTTTAATATACAGAAAGATAAAATGCAAATTTTAAATGAAGATTTCAATTATTAATGACTGTAAGCTATCAAAGTCATTGACAGCTGCTATTCTGGAAAGCCAGTGAACCACAGTGATTATCTGCAAATTGAGAACATTTCGAACAGTGGTGAACTTTCCCAAAAGTGGCTGATCTACCAGAATTACTCCAAGAGCACATGAATGAGTCATCCAGGAGGTCACAAAAGAAGCCTGAACAACATCTCCAGAACTGCAGGCCTCACTTGCCTAACCCATGCTTTTCTGGGTTCTCCATTGGGTCATAGTAGTAGTCAGACTCCATGCCACTGATTGGCTGATAAGTAGCGTCAGTTGATGAGTCATTGAGTGTCGTTTACGAAAATTAAAACCGCAATTTTTGAAATCCGGCGATTATATTTGAATCGGGGAAATTTTTTATGGAATGCCAGGACTGACATAATGAATTAATTAAATACACCATTAAATATTATCTATTAGAGCACTTCGCTCTCGCTCTGCAGGCCTACTTGTTGTTCCTAGAGTATTTAAAAGTAGAATGGGAGGGAGAGCCTTCAGTTTTCAGGCCCCTCTTCTGTGGAATCCAGTTTGGATTCAGGAGACAGACACTATCGCTACTTTCAAGATTAGCCTTAAAACTTTCCTTTTTGCTAAAGCATATAGTTAGGGCTGGACCAGGTGACCCTGAATCCTCCCTTAGTTATGCTGCAATAGACGTAGGCTGCCGGGGATTCCCATGATGCATTGAGTTTTTCCTTTCCAGTCACCTTTCTCACTCACTATGTGTTAACAGACCTCTCTGCACTGAATCATATCTGTTATTAACCTCTGTCTCTCTTCCACAGCATGTCTTTATCCTGTCTTCCTTCTCTCACCCCAACCGGTCGCAGCAGATGGCCCCGCCCCTCCCTGAGCCTGTTTCTGCCGGAGGTTTCTTCCTGTTAAAAGGGAGTTTTTCCTTCCCACTGTCGCCAAAGTGCTTGCTCATAGGGGGTCATATGATTGTTGGGTTTTTCTCTGTATCTATGAAGCGCCTTGAGGCGACTTTTGTTGTGATTTGGCGCTATATAAATAAAACTCAACTGAATTGAATAATTAATTAAAATTGGAAATAGTTAATTGAATAAATATTTACGACTCTTAATTAATTAATTAGTGACACATTTAATTAAATATTTAATGATGTATTTATTTAATTTATTTTGGCACTATTGCCCCCTTCATGTCTCGCTTTGAAATCATTTTATCTGTCAGCGTCACCATCAAACTAAGGGGGCGCAGGTTACGCTGCCACTGCAGCTTCTCTAACATTTGATTGGTTGCCGTGCAAAGTAAGTCAATACAGGTTGATCCTAGATAATCTATTGCTTGTACGGACTTGGGGCAGCCAGGTATCCCAGAATGCATTTCAGATCACAGGCAGCAATGGTGGTGGTATAAAGTTTTAAAATACCCTGTTTTTCTGTCACCAACTACACTTTTAATAGTGTTTTAGCTGCGATTGTAGTGCCTAATCTTCACACGTCTGGTCAGGTTGTCAACATAGAACATGTTTGCAAAAGTACTCAGATTCTTTTCAGAGATGTCTCTAGCGCTGCTAACAGTCAGCATGCAGAGCTCACAGCCCCAGTGTTCCATCTTAACAGTTTTTTTCTCTTTTTTTTTCAGTTGTTTGTTTGTTTTTTTTATTCCACTCTCCGTGTTCCACATGTTGCATTCGCAGATTCTCATTTTCACCGAACGATCGTCTCTTTCCGCCTGGTCTTGTGTCTCTGTGCTATGGTAACATAAAGAATGAGCTGATATATTTCTCAGGACACCAGCGATCAGCTCAACAGGCCCTCAGTTTACCTGCATGCATCCTCCTCACCCGTCAGCTGTTTAACACCTGCTGCTAATTCAGGAAACATGCCCACGTTACCTGGTGATAGTCACAGTCGCAGCTGGTGCTCAATATGACGCAATGTCTTCACATTTTTCTGCACAAGATAAGTAAATATAGTATTTTTCCCAAGTGCAGGGCTGCTGGAGCTTGTTTCCCAACAGAGCCCTTTATAGGCGAACCAGCTTTATCAGCGACTGATGTCCAATCACCGGCACACAGCTTTGAAACATCACCTGAGTTTTAGCTCTCAGTGGTTAAACGCTGGACTTGATTCACTCAGGTTTTGTCTGTCGGGTTATTTTTACTTCACTGTTTTATTTACAACTGAGAAAATTGGTTTGGCTGAGGTGAAAGTTACGTTTCATAACTGCATAGGTTTACTGAAGTTTAATGGCTCACTGGCACATGTGTTAGACTGAACCATTCACTTTTCCTTATCTGGTGTGTTTTGGATTTTTTTTATCAGTGAATTTTGAGATTTTAGACAGGGGAGGGGGGGTTGGGAATGAGTTTTTTAGCAGTAGCTGGTGAGTCTTTAGCTACAGAAACAAGCCTGTTTGTTTTGTTAATTGTTGGCAGCCGAACTCGTTACGTTTTAGGTGTTGTTTGTTCTGAGCTGCTGCGTTGCTGACAAAGGAACACACGAACCCGACCAGTACAAGTTTGCAGGAGTGGTTCTTTTGGCTTTGGTCGAAAGTCATCTGAACCTTTGTTTTCTAAAACCACACTGTTTTTTTTGCCTCTGTTCTGTCTAAAACTGGGATCTTTATACGAGCGGCTTTGAGAAGTTCCAGCTCCATATCGCGACGACGGCATTCGTTCTCGGTGGCCTGACGTCGTTGCTTTAACAAATACTGTGTTTCAATTTCTTTCAAGTTTAGCCAAAGCACGTTTTTCTTTGACTGTCTCGTTATTATATTGGCAAAGTGCAATGCATTTGTCACGCCTTTTTTGCGCCTCTTCCATATGCTTTGCCAATAATATCACGTCAGCCTTCTTGCCAGCCTCACCCCATTCCCGACTTTCCCTTTGTTCGTCCTGCATTATCTCTTTCTTTAGCCTGATTGCGTCCTCCCAGTTGTTGTGGAGTGACTTGCACCTGGCTTTTCTTCAGCCTCCTTTCTTTGTTCGTGTTCAAGGTGTTCCACTAACGTTTTTTTTCTCCTGTTGCTCCTTTAACGTGATTTCTTTTTTAACTTCTTTAAGGTTATTTTTCCTTCCAATTTGCTCTCTTTGCTCATGAAGAACCGCGTATGCTTCAAGGGTTCTTAGATTAGCGTTGTGCTGATTATTTTGAATTAATATGTCGGATATATTCATTCGCTCGCTAATTTTTAGTTCTTTTTCTTTTCGAGCTCTCAGTTTTTTAAGCTCTGTGAATACCTTGTTTGGCATTTGAACCGAGGACGTTTGGAGGGCTTTGTTGAAGTTTGGACCATCGCGATCATTAGCTCTAGCATAAATGTGAGACATATTTAATAAAGGTTGACTTTCACTGGTATTTTAGACTTTCAGCGGTATTTTAGACGGAACAACTTTGGAGCTCACTTGTGTAGAAAGTATAGCGTCGCTGAGGCTCTATTTAGGCCTTTGAGCTGAGCCTAAGCCCCGCCCCCTGTGCTGTTAATAGATGGTGGGCGTGGAAAGGATTTTGGCCTGATGCGCCAAAAATTAGTTTGTTTCTTTATTCAACTTTTGAACAGTGATACTCTGTCAGTACATATTCAGTAAATGCAAATTATTTACATGGCAGTGCACTTCAGGCATAAATCTAGACCCCTAGATAAAACATTATGGGTCATTCCCACAACCGACAGCTTTACTGTGTTCCAGCAAAGTATCCAATAGCAGTGACAACTCCTCCATAGTAACAGGTGGGATTTTTCTTTTTTGAGGACGGCTCCTTTTACCTTTCAATACGGAGGGTCTGTTTATGTTTTGATCAAGAGCCTTTATTTGGGCAGCTGAAGAGGAGAGGTCTATCTTATGGCCAACCTCTGGCTGTATCTTGGTCATATTACACAGCAAAACCCAGTATGCAGGTTCATCTGTAACAGTCCTTGTGCCTCAGATCCGCACTGTTGCTTCTACATTAAACAGAAGAGCAGACTCCGGCCATACAGGTGCAGTGGGCGGCTTCAACCTTTCCTGTGATGCTCACAGTGACCTATGGCTGCAATGCTGGTTCATTCAGTCTTCAGAAAATGAACCTAAAGTATGTAATGCAAGGATGTCATCACTTTCAAGATGGAGAAAGCATAAAGTGACAATTATGAATCACTTTATATGATAAGGAGATTCTGCAGGTCATTACTCAATGTATAAAACTAAAATAAAATTTATTTTTAGTGACACCGGATAAAAACATGGAAGCAAGATGTATAATTAGAATTACTTACAATAAATATGAATAAATTATTGCAATTTCTTTAACCATAAAGAATAACTAAATCCTTCAGGACAATGTCACATGAATGCACTGAACTCACTATGTTATACACCTAACAGAGCCTCCACACGTTCTCACTGTAATTTCCCCCTCATGACTGAATTTATGTTTGCACTAATTTGAATGTTTGGGGGAAAATCAAACGCATTTCACTCGCAGTACTCGAGCTGACTTACCTTTGTTGGAATGACGACTTGTACGCGCTGACTCCACAGACAAGGTACGAAAATATCTCAGGCTACGTCAATAGCGGTTGGTCTTCAGGGTTTCTACTCCATGGCCATATTTCATACAGGTCCACATTTCCAATGCACGCTATTTCTGCAAGTACCGCCGCTTCGCCTCTGGACGCAATTGGTCTCTATACAGCAGGGGTGTCAAACTCAAATACACAGTGGGCCAAAATTCAAAACTGGAACAAAGTCGCGGGCTAACGTTAATATTTATTGAAATATATTTATTCCTCCAGATATAAGAATGAATCTTTTGTTATGGACTCAAACACGTTTTGCTGAAAAACTGAATATGGAACAAACAAAGATTAATACTAAACAATATATATATTAGCTGTATAATACCAGTAGGCCAGCTCTGATAGTAATTTGGTGTGGCTTCGCGGGCCAAATGTAAGTAGGCTGCGGGCCAAATTTGGCCCGTGGGCCAGAGTTTGACACCCATGCTATACAGGGTGGGCCATTTATATGGATACACCGTAATAAAATGGGAATAGTTGGTGATATTAAAGTCCTGTTTGTGGCACATTAGTATATGTGAGGGGGCAAACTCCTCTAGATGGGTGGTGACCATGGTGGCCATTTAGAAGTCGGCCATCTTGGATACAACTTTTGTTTTTTCAATAGGAAGAGGGCCATGTGACACATCAAACTTATTGGTAATGTCACAAGAAAAACAATGGTGTGCTTGGTTTCAACATAACTTTATTCTTTCATGAGTTATTTACAAGTTTCTGACCACTTATAAAATGTGTTCAATGTGCTGCCCATTGTGTTGGATTGTCAATGCAACCCTCTTCTCCCACACTGATAGCAACACCGCAGGAGAAATGCCAGCACAGGCGTCCAGTATCCGTAGTTTCAGGTGCTGCACATCTCGTATCTTCACTAGAGATGGCAAGATACCAGTTTTTTATGTCCGATACAGATATCATAAATTTGGATATCCGATATGAATCCAATAGTGTTTTTTTTTTTTTTTTAATCAATAAAACTTTTTTTAAAATATCTTGCTGCATTTTGTATAAGTTCATACTCAAGTTTAAATAAACAACAACACTAAAGCTATTCTGTTATACCTGTATGCAAAAAATACACTGCACCCAAAAATTTCATAGTTCAGCAATACTGATCAATCTAATAAACTTAAACCTACTCCAGCCTTCCTATTCTGGTATTTTAAAGAGTACTTAGCAGAAATAGTAAGCAACCTAACTAATAGGGTTGCAAACTCTCAGCAAAAAAAACAAAACAGGGAACCCCCCCCCCCCCCCCCCCACCTCATGATTCTTAATTGACGTAATCAACTTTAATTTGATGCAGTGTGGGGGAAAAAAATGCACAGAAATAAATTATTTTTCAAAAAAAATAAATAGATTCAACATCTTTCTTCAACAGAATTGCAGACTGCACAGATGGTATCTTCCCAAACGAAAAAGTACTATAGCTTGCTAGGGTATATTGGACTTAATAGTTACTATATACAGTAATGGACTTCTATACACTTTACATCAGATTAAAACTTTGGGTGTAAGATTCAGATAATTATTTAATGAAAGCTAGACATTTTAAATGAGAATAAGAAAGAAAAGTATGTCTTTCTGCCCCCTTTTCCCTGTTAATGCCCTATCGGCCCCCCTGGCTATACTTTGCTAGATCCGCCCCTGAACAGTTACCAGCCGTCAGCTACGTAGAAAGGGATCCTGGTGTAGAAAGTAGGGGTGCAACGATACACAAAATTCGTGGTTCGGTTTGATATTTTTTCGATACAAAAGAAAATGTTCATGCCTTTTTAATTTGTCATTTATTAAAATTATAAATATATATTTTAATTCAAAAGTAAAGTTTTTAAATTTAATGTTGCTGAAACAACAAAGTAATAAAAATATATATATATCTGATTGAGGAATCACTCATCTTTGAAAAAGAGAGTTTATTACAGAGAAATGTCTCTTTCCAAAATAAAAGCTATACTATACGCTTCTTCTGGGCTATATTCTCAGCAGCATATTAAACATATCAGGTCCCCATAAGGAGAATCATGTGCTAACGGCTGTCTAAATGACTCGGGTAAAGTTTGTAGCATCTGTGCTTGTTTTTGTCTGCTTCCACTTGTCTTTGCACTAGGATGATGTCGGAGTAAATGTGCAGTCATATTCGTTGTGTTCCCACTAGTGCTGTCAGCATTAATCTCGTTGAAATGACGTTAACGCCACAACACGGCAAATCTCCGTTAACGAGCTACCGCAGATCGCCCCATGCGTGGGGCTGGACGGCCAACACATTAACGCGCTAACTGCGCTAACACACTAGTTCCCACCAATGTAATTGAGCATTGCATGGCACATCCAACATACTGTTTTATTTTAGTCCATGACGCGCTTACCTTCAGAGTCATGCTTCACATGAAGACCAAGATAGTTCCAAAGGCCAGATCTGAATGAGGGTGGGGGAGGTTCAATTTGCCATGTTGCAAGGAGAGCTTAACTTGTGTCTCGCTAGCTTGCCCTGCGCTCAGTGAATCTGCGTTCGACTACTCCGCCTAGGCTGCACTGTCGAGCGCAGATCCACTGAGCGCCCAACACAGACAGCATCGTCAGAAGGAAAGTTGATAAAATAAATTAAAAATTTTGTATTGTTCGATACATATGCGTACCGAACGGAAAGCACTGTATCGAACGATTCAATATCGATACAAGTATCGTTGCACCCCTAGTAGAAAGTAATATTAAATAAATTCTAAAAATCAAATTCAAATTCAAATTTTATTTGTCACGTACACAGTCATACACAGTACGATATGCAGTGAAATGCTTGGACAACTGCTCGTGACCTAAAGAAAACAAAAAAGGAAAAGGCTATGAATAAGATAGGAAATAAATATGAAAAATTAAAAAGGGTAAATTTTACTAGGAAGGAATAAAATATAAATTAAGGTTAAAAAGGAAATAACTCTACAACACAAATTAGAATGAAGGGTAAATTTAACTGGGAAAGAATAAGATAAAATATATAAATTAAAGTTGAAAATAAAATGACTGTACAACAAAATACACAATACACAATGTAGAACTATATAAGAATGTATGAAGAAATATAAATAAATATATACACAATAACAGCAGCTGTACAAGTATTAACTGGAAATGAAGAATATAATGTCCAGTGTTGTGCAATCCACATTATGTCTTCTGCAGTGCAAATATGCTTAAAGTGATTATCAAGGTAACAACAGATTATCAAGGTTAAACGTGCTGCTGTTGTTCAGCCGCTGGTTTCTTCTTTCTGGTGCAAAGTGGGCCAAAAACAAAGAAGAGAGATGGACTCGCGACAGAAAAGCTGATCAGCTGATCATTAAGCAGTTTCATGATTGAAGTAGCAGCAGGAGAGGGAGGGAGAGAGAAGAGGCACTTGCTCCATATATCGGTTGTTAAGCTTAAAGCGGGAATGCTTTACAAACATTCAGAGATGAACTTACACACTTGCTTTATTTCTCTCTGGGATCACTTCCTCGGAGATGAAATGCCGGTTTGGTAGCGAGGCTGCAAATACACACAGCTGCTCTATCACGTGAGCACACTGCTCCGACGTACTATGGTTATGGGCTGAGTTACACCATGTCGCAAGTTTTGTGAGGTGCTTTTTTGATATTTAATGGATCAGATTACATTTTTTATTTCTCTCCGATATCTGATCCAGTAATTTACGTCAGTATCTGACCGATACTGATACGTAATATCGGATCGGTCCATCTCTAATCTTCACACCATAGAAAATTGCCTTCAGATGACCCCAAAGATAAAAGTCTAAGTGGGTCAGATCGGGAGACCTTGGGGGCCATTCAACTGGCCCACGACGACCAATCCACTTTCCAGGAAACTGTTCATCTAGGAATGCTCGGACCTGGCACCCATAATGTGGTGGTACACCATCTTGCTGGAAAAACTCAGGGAACATGCCAGCTTCAGTGTATAAAGAGGGAAACACATCATCATGTAGCAATTTCAAATATCCAGTGGCCTTGAGGTTTCCATTGATGAAGAATGGACCCACTATCATTGTACCCCATATACCACACCAAACCATCACTTTTGTTGTTCCAACAGTCTTGGAGGGATCCATCCAATGTGGGTTAGTGTCAGACCAATAGCGGTGGTTTTGTTTGCTAACTTCACCATTCACATAAAAGTTTGCCTCATCACTGAACAAAATCTTCTGCGTGAACTGAGGGTCCTGTTCCAATTTTTCGTAAGGTGTCTTGCGTTGAAATCTGCTTCAATGACCCGGTTACTGCGTTCACCAGATATCAACACAATTTTGATCCGCTCCTCACGTGTTAACCTCTTCGACATGTCAATGGCTGTGAACAAAGAGAAAGAATAAAGTTACGTTGAAACCAAGCACACCATTGTTTTTCTTGTGACATTACCAATAAGTTTGATGTGTCACATGGCCCTCTTCCTATGGAAAAAACAAAAAACAAAAGTTGTATCCAAGATGGCCGACTTCTAAATGGCCACCATGGTCACCACCCATCTTGAGGAGTTTGCCCCCTCACATATACTAATGTGCCACAAACAGGACTTTAATATCACCAACCATTCCCATTTTATTACGGTGTATCCATATAAATGGCCCACCCTGTACAGTCCATTCTCTTTTGAGCTGCTTTTAAGCATCTTTCTTGTAGTCGTCATTCCAACTCAGGAACCTGTTTTGATTTGTGGACCTGGAAAATAGCGTCGCGCTCCCACAATACATTGCGGCGTGACGTCAACTCCAAAGCCCTGTTAGCATTTCTATTCAGTCTACAGCTTGTATAAAATGTTTTTCTATCTATAAGTTATCTTTAATTTTTTAATTTATACACCTTTAATAAAGTCTGTAATATAGTCTGTTTGAAATGTGATGTTAACAAATTTATTGCAATCAGCATTGTTGTGATACTTAGGTTAAATTCTATTTAATGACATATTTAACACCAAGTTAGTTGCTAGTAAAAGGATAAACACTCAGAGCTGATACTAGTCTCTTCTGGTTGTTAAGTTCACTAATGTTAATTATTGATATAAGCAAAAGACAATTTGTTGCTAGATGCAGTAACATTATTCATTAATGTATTATTATATATAATTATTGTCTGCTCCACTCTCCCTTTTTCTTCTTCCTTTTTTCACTCTGATCATAACTGGTCTTTTCATTAAGTGGCTCTTTTTGTTTTCATTTGGTTTGGTTAACCAGAATGATGCACACCACTTACAACAATCCTGCTGTCATTGCAAACTACACTACCTGGGTACTTCAAGAAGGTGTCTGTCTTGCTTGCTGGCTAGCAGAGTCTACGAACATGACCATCTGCCATTACAAAAAGCCTGTCAAAGAACCTCCCCTTACATACTCCTAATCCTCCTAAAGGCACACAGATGTGTATAAAATATTTCCAAGTCTTCCCTTAGTGGACACACTTGTAAGAAGTACATCCTGTGGCTGGGTGAGCAGGTGTTGATGGTACAATTTATAAACTATAATTTTTCTTTAAGACTGGGGTTGTTAGTGCTGAGAGGGAATAACTCAGAAGTCAGTAATGATGCCATTTAATTTATGTTGGACACAAAGATGAGTCCTCTACACTGGTGCTCACATCATGTTTGTAATTGTTACTTTCTTGTCCTTGACAGAGTTATGTTTAGTTTGCTTTAGGGGCATGGATTTTTTTTCACTGTGATGCGCTCTTACATTTATAGAGAAGAAAGAAGTCACCCAGAGTCTGGAGAACTACACCTCCAAGTGTCCTGGTGGAATGGAGATTATCACCCTTCCTGATGGCTTGAAGCTACCTCCAGTGCCCTTCACAAAGCTCCCTATTGTTCGGTAAGGTGGCAGTCTAGTTAATGTTACTCCAGCGTGGCTCGATTTCTTTCTTTAAAAAAGAAAAAAAGAAAAAAAAAGTAAGATGTTGCCTCTCCAGTGCACATTTTGTCACAACAAAATAAGTGAAATGGATCCACATTGGTTTATGCTTTCTGTCTGGAGAGACTGCTGTCCCTGAAGTTAAACGGACTTTTTGTTATACTTTGATCAAGTGATCCCTTCACTTTATGGTTTGATGGTCAGACGCTTGAGAGATGAGTTACAATGTTTTAAATTAATGTTAATTATTGCCACACTGCTTGCAATAAAATTAGATTAGTTTAGCCTTTGTCTCCCCTGACAGAAATTTGTCTTGGACAAATGAGTGGGACATCGCACATAAAATAGCATAACATTAAATTCACACACACACACTCATAATTTTGTCATTGAAAAGTTTAACTGATAATTGATGATTTACCACATACTCTTCAAATATGCGCTTCAAGGGGAGACGAATGGCGCAGACCAATTGTCTTTCCGGTCATTTAATCAAATTTTGAATTGTCCTATAAATTAGTAACATAATGCTTTTATCCACATCATAAGCCCTAAGCTTTCTTTAAAAAAAGTTATTCAAGCACTGACTGATTCGTTAACAAGCATACTTCATATGGTGTAACTGACAGTCATTGAAGTGAAGGAAACTTTGGCGAATGTCTAAATACTTAACTGTTGTCACTTCAATTTTTTCTCCACTAATTCAAAGCAGACGGTGAGCTCCTGTAGGTATCAGATTGAAGCTAATTTCATTGGTTTTAGTTTCTGCACCACCACTGCACAGTCCCTTTCCTTATTTTATTTTTTTATTGTTTTTATAAATAACTTAAGATTCAGATATTTCTGATTCCTGCAATTGTTTGTGTATAATGTAAGGAGTGGAGTACACACTTTCTTCAAGTTCCTGTACTTTTTTTGTTTTGCTGAACTTGTAACTTTTAACAACGAATAGTACCATAATTCTCTCTAACAGTGTGCTCTAATAAATATGAATGTTCATCACAAACACTTTGAAATACCATATATGACATAAGCAGTTGTAAATAACTTTATTTAAAAGGTTGCCTAGATATTGGGCGACGCGTTGAGGGTGTTGAAAGCATTATATAAATGCAATCTATTATTATTATTATTATTATTATTATTGTTATATTGCTGCCATGTCAAATGATCATTAAGGAACTTTAAACCTTGAATACTTGTGGAAAAATACGGTAACCCATGCCACTGTTTCTTCGTCGATAGATCTGTGAAGCTCCTTAATCTGCCCGTCAGTCTGCGGCCCCATAAAGTGAAAGGCCTGCTGGGACAGAATATATCCAATGCTAGCCCTTTCATCTACTCACCAATCATCATGCACAACAGAGGAGAGGAGCGTTGTAAGAAAATAGGTAAGTCCAATTAGGATTTTAGTGAAGATGCCACCGTGTTGGGTCATAGTTGAAGTGTCCAAACCTGGTTTCAAAAGCGAGTCAATCCACATAGACTCCCATAGATGTTTCCAGTCTGGTACAAAAGCTGTGAAATGGTGGGGACTGGTAACCCTCAAAGTGAGGGGCACGGCTGTTTTGATTGGCAGTTATGCTGACATAAGCTGCTGTCGCTGTTTGTGGTGCCTTTTGGAACATTTGAATGGAATTATCAGACAAATAATCTAGCTTTTAAGTCTTAGTCAGTTCCTGATCCAAAATCTTCTTCTGTTCCCAAAATCAAAACTGTGGCATCACTGAGAGTTAAAAATGGCCTTAATTCTTTCATCTGGAATAAAATGATCAGTGAGTCTGCTCTTTCAGATGTTGTAATAAAGTTTAACATCCGGGGATCCATGAACAACAGGAGTTATGAAGTTTAATGGAGTTAGAAGTCAGCCCTCCTTGCTTTCTTTGCAGCCATTGGATAAATATCAGACGTTGCAGAAACTGAAAATGTCTGTAGTGTTGATGTTTAGAAATCAGAGCTATTAAAAAGGTGCCCGAGGAACAGACATCTTGTCCTATAGTCCCCATATAAAGTGGGACACCTGGTCAGTCTAGTCACAAATGGCTCGTTTCAGTCCTGAATGCCACCTGCACTGTAAGATTTGATCACCTGCCTCCTAACTTTGCCACATGAAGCTTCCTGTTGTTTGGATTGTTTGAAGTTTCATTTACAAAAATGTTACCAAAGGGGGAAAACAGGAATTTCACACTGCGGAGCTTCAAGTGCTGCTGTCGAAATTAGCAAACAAAAGCTAATTTAGGGGAGACAGTAGGCGTATTAGAGGATTACTTATTGTTCAAAGCATTTTCAAAACAATTAGAAAGATTAATTTTACAGCTCCTTATGGCATGAGAAAAGAGAGCTGTTGGACAAAGTTAACCATTCTAAACCAGTGCAGTCAGTGTAAAAGGCAGTAAGTTGTGGGTCAGCAGGTTACTGAGATAATAAATTAGGAAAATATTGGCTTTTTAATGTGACAATGCAAATGATAATTGTGATGCTGTCTCTGGATGACAGTCTGTATTGTTTAAGCTGAGACTGAGATCTTTCAACATGCTGCAGTGCTGTGTTGGCTAACTTTACATCAGTCTCCAAACTTAGCAGTTGTCTATTTCATTTGAGTTCTCCACACTTCTCGAAGGACATTCAGGATGTTGTGTGTTTTGTGACTTGAGAACACCACGATGCAGGATTTTCAAATTGATACCGTATGTATGTACCGTAAGTGTATGTAGTTAAAATGTCAGACGAGTTTAAATCTCCGTGGCCTTGACCTAAAGGTCAGAAGTCAGCTTGAGAAGAAGGTGATGTTGGATTTTGAAATTGACACTACAGGTGTTTGTACTAGGAGGCTGAGGGCTGCTGGCAATTGCAGGTATTTTTAGAAATTGTTACTTCAAATTACAAACTTGGCAAAACAAGACATCAACCTGTCTGGATTTTTGACATTTGATAATAGGAGGTTCATCTTAGAAGCTGAAAACACAAGTTGTCATATAAAACCACAGATCCTTTTCAAGGACAATGGCACATAGCAAAAGGATTAAATTCGATTAAATTCTCTCATTTACAGTGTCAAAAAAACTGCTTTAAAAATGTTTCTCATCTGGGGGAATTAATGACTATTAACACTTTTAAACAGGCCCAGAAACTAAGCTTTGGTCCAGTCTTTGGTTCTAATTTCATATGCTGACCATATATAATTTAGTATAAAAGATGAATGCTGCTGATTGTTAAATACAGTATTTCACAGTGGGGTGCAGTAACAGCCCCTAACATCTTATCTCTAAAATGTTTATTAAAAAAATATTCTAACGGGACATGAGAGACAGTTTAACAAACACTGGAATGTTTGACTTTTGTTTACTCAAGTAAAAGTGAAAATGTACAGGCTCTGAAATGCAGCTCTTTGAAGGACATTTCTACCATTTTTTTCTTTCAAAGCTAACTGAATCTTGTTGCTATATTAATATAGTACTAAAATAAATGAGAAAGCATGGGAATACATAGTGTTATTTTTTTAATTTTGCGTTAACACCTTAATAGAATCATGAGCAAAGTCGAGGGTTAAATTGAGATGGGGCAACAGGTGAGGCAACCCTAAAATCGGTTGTAGTGGCTTTGTGTGGGGAAAAGAATCACAATCCGGTCTTTAAGTGATGACGTGATAAACCCTGCTTCCGGGCCCAAACTACTCTGCGTTTAATAAGGCTGTTGTTATTTTTAACATGTTTTTATGATTTGCATCTTCTGTTTAGTCAGTGATCACTGCTGGCCTCTCTGTTTTTATTACCGCTAATCATTTTAAAACTCAGTTTTTAAAACCTTATGATGTAACTACAGCCCAGCCCATGCAGCAGTATATTAATGACTAACTTGACTGACCTTGTATTGTGGATGGATTATCTCAGTTGTTCTCCTGACTGAAGTTTGGTCCACTTACGGTATCCTGTCCCGCGATTCCATTTGTCCCTAACCATCGGGAACCGTCACGTTAACTTTTACAGAGTGGAAAAAAGTTAGCGTTCATCCTCCCTTCACTGTGTTTATGTTATGCTAACATAGCTGTGTCGCTAGCAATCACATAGCACATCATTTTAAACCAGCTAGCCCAACTTCAGTAAACCTACAAACGTCACTGCTGTTTACTTTCCTGTCTTCATTTATGTTGGAAGTGATAGCAGAGCTGTGCGTTTAAATTTTTCAGAGTCTCTCAGTCAGTACATGGCATATCATGTTTAGGTGGAATCTAGCGAGCTAACTTCTTGCTAACTTGTAACTCTGTTAAATTGAATAAATTCTGTTTTCATGGATGCCTGGATGTTAAACTCAATTGCTACACCTGGTAAAGCAGCAACGCTGATCATTTTATTAAAGATGAAAGAATTTAGACAGTTTTTCAACTCCCAGTAATGCTGCAGTGATCGTTTGACTTATGGACCTGCAGCGTAGTTTGGGCCCAGACATAGTTAATGACGTCAGACTTCAGGACCGGATATTTTCTGCTGTGAGCTCCAGCAGATTTTCTTTGTGGACAGGCTTTGATCAGCCAGCCTCTGTTGGTGATGCTGTTGCTTTGAATTAATTGTGTGAATAAACTGAAGTATCATTTCTGCTACACTTGACATAACCCAACTATGACCGTGAACACAAAGTCCTTTACTGTAAATTCCCCACAGTATGACAAGCTAACGTACTTATTCCATGCTAAAGTGGCCTGTATTTTCCTGCAACCTTTGTATAAGACAAAGTTAGTATACCACAGTTTGTTTTGCAGGACAACATTAAAGCAACACAACTTCACGTCATATACAGATCCAATATCTGATTTTAAAAAACGAGGACATTTAGTGACAGCTTTAAATTTCGAGTTTGTCAAATGCCACTGAGCAGCATTTACCTTAAAATTGAACCTTTCTTGTCTTTCCTACATCTTCCTCCACCTCTGGCTGAAGTTAGCTCACACTCTTCTCTCCCTGGGAAATGCAGGACACAAACATTTTGTTTGCTAATATTTTTTGGGCTGTTAAGAGATGTTGTATTTGACTTTACCTGCAAATTTAAAACAAAACAAACAAAAAAACATTACTCCCTTTATCCTCACTCCTCTTCTGTAACGCTGGTTAGATGCTAAAGTACCGTGACCAGAATTTATGGACATCTGCACCAAAAAAATGCTTTTTAGAGTAATTCTGGCCCAGCTTTGCCCCGAGTATAGTAGTATTAATGATGCATAAATTATGTTTTTTCTCTTTCATCTCTTTGTGCATGATAAGCTGATGATAGACACATCAATAGGATTGTGTCTTATGCATACTTGCCAACCTTGAGACCTCAGAATTAGGGAGACATTCAAAGGCGGGGGGTATACATATACAAACAACTTGAATTTTACAGTAATTATTTATTTAAAGTAAGTTAAATGTCACCGTTATAGCTGTCCCCCAATTATTTAATCTATTCTAATAACTTTAATCTCAGCCACAGCGATTTACTCAGGAGCTAATAAACTGAAAAACGTCAAACAATAACATTTTGAGGTTATCTAAGTGACTTATCATGTTTAACCTGAGTAGCGAAAGACCGCGGGGGTTTGAAAAGGATGTGCCGGGAGTTCGCTGTTCTCGTCGGCTCAGCTACATTTGAAGTTTACACACCCACGTTCTCGCCTGAAAATATGCTAAAAGTTTATTTTGCGACCCAGAAAGAGTAATAAGAGTAATATTAAAATGAAATAAAACTTTCCCTCAAGTAAATCTGTTTTGAAAATGTAATGAGTAAAAAGCACAAATGTGTTTAAAAATGTAGGGAGTTAAAGTAGAAAGTTGACAAAAATAAATACTTAAGAAAAGTACAGATGCCTAAAAACTCTACTTCAGTACAGTAATATGAAGTATTTGTACTTCATTATAAGCAGCTGAGGTGGGAAGTAAAAAGAGTTTTGAAAGAGATGAAGTCTTTGTAGATATGTGCTGAATATCAATGGTCACTTGAGGAGCTAAGACTGAAGCAACACAAATAAGATGGAAGCAATCCACTTTTTTTCCCCTGTTTTCTGAGGTGTATTTCACACTTAATTGGCTGGCTATAAGAGTATGCCTGTGAGCCAGACCTGAGGTTGTGTGGGACTTTCCAGACATTCATATTATAGATATCTTTCTTTTGACTAGCTTAATTTCCCAGGGTGCATGGCTGCAGTTTGCCTTCCATAAATCCCTTTTCCTGCCAGGGTCTGAGGTAGGATTTTCAAATACTGTAGTCTAGTCAAAGCTGCTGGTATCTCAGAGATACTTGTGTATGTTGCAGCAACGGGAAGACTGCTCTCACTCATAAATCATCATAACTTAGCAAATTATTGTGGTCAATGCTAAACATATCCAGTTAATGTTGGACCTGACAGGTACCCATTCCAGCCGTGCCGTTGTCCTGCGACCTGTTTGTCATTCGTATTTGTGCCATATGGATTCATGTCAAAATATGCTAGCAAGTCAGATTAAATTTAATCATAATATTGATTTGAAAAAAATGACCTAAATTTCCTCTGACATTAGCCCATTTGCAACATCATTGTCCATTATTACCTCCACCAAGGACTTAATGATTTATTGGTTGACTGATTGGTTGCTGACAAAAAGCCTTGTAACTTTAAAACTATGATTCCTAGTGTGGTGCATGTTGTCAGAATATAGAAAGTTCTCTAAAAACACTTGGATTTGATGTTTACCTCTGACCTCTCCTTTAAAGTCTACTTTAAAGTCAATAGACTAATAAAAAGGTCAAAATTATAATAATGCTACATGCTGTTTCTTACTGCTATTGTTTATATAACATTGAGGTATATAGAGGAATGCTATATGGGGATTCTAAATATGACATTATAGTTTGCATTGAAATTTAATGTCATAATTGACCTCTCACCTCATTTTTACATTTCACAACTGCCTTTCTTTCAACTTGACCTCAGAATTAAAGTATCATCAAGAGAACAGGCTGCCTAGTTAATTAGAAATATTCTGTAGTGTAATATTATATAATAAACTCAAGTTATTGAGTTTAGTGCTTCATGTTAAGTATTGTAAACATCATTTTCATAATGATGGCTTCATAATAGCCATTCAGTTGATGCTTATAGCTGTGCCACACAGTACAAGCATTACCAAAGCTTTTGAAACATTGGGTTATCATATAGCCCGACGGGCGGGGCTGAGATAGATTTTGGTCGCCCGACCGGAGATATCGCTAGCTCCGGGACGTCGGGCTAGCGATTTTGCGAGCCCTACTTGCAGCTTAAGTAACCATCAGAATGGTGTTGATAACTCACAAACCAGTAAATAAACAGAATTCATTGCTTTTAGAAATGGAAACCTATGAATTAAAGTTTATACTGTCAATATTTGCAAAATTGTAGTTTATCAAACTCGCTATCATTATGTTTGAAAATATAGAAGTGTGGTTGGAGCATCACTGGTCACTCAGAAGGTCAAGGGAAGAACAGGAAATCTGTGCCGCTTTGACGACCACAGGAATCAAATTTACAGCCTTTTTAGAGTCACTCTGGGCCCTTGTACACTTAAAGGTGTGTGTTACAAGCTCAACAAGAGGATCTGCTCTTCTGCTCTGTCCTGTTTCTTGTCTATTGGAATGTGTCAGTGCGTAGCTGTTGCCCATTTGTCATGGTTAGTGTGACTGATTGTCAGCCTCTTACAGGTTTTCTCCCCCTTTTACTGAGAGGTCATGGAAATTAGTTGAACCATTAGATCCAAGCAAATGCGTACAAGCTAGTTTTAGGCACAGATTGCTTACTGTTGGGGAATCACAGGTTTTAACAGCATACAAAAAGAAAACAAGTTCCTTTTGTAATCTGTCATCTAATCAAAAAAGTGATATACGTTTTGTGTGGCATTGTATACATCATCACTGCTTAGCTGAAAAATCCAGGACGTTTTTCTTTAATTAACTTCCTGTTTGGTAATGAAAGAAAAAGATGCAACAAACTGATTGAACAGCTGAAAACGTATATCAAGCAGGAATGGAAAAGTCTTGGTTGTTTGTTTGTTTTTTTTAAACAGTGATTGTTGCCTTTGGTCATGAATGGCGTCATAGTGTTATGGTGGATTTTACCATTAATTGCACCTGGGTTTTAATACCACTAAAATCTAATGTTTTTATGTCCATCTTTCTCTAGATTTCCAGTGGGTTCAAGGGGATGTTTGTGAAGTGCAGCTCATGGTCTACAACCCAATGCCTTATGAACTGCGTGTAGAAAACATGGTAGGTCGATTTATGACTCTTAACCTTAACAAGTGCACCATAATCATGGTAAATATCAAAGCACAGAAAGTAGTTGCTATAGTAATAAGTTCTTAATAACACTGGTTTTCAGTTATTCTTGTTTGCTTAGTTATCCTACCTTAAAATCTTTCTTTTTTCTGACAGTGAGTTTGGGAATGATTGCATTTGATTGTGAGAGCTCTTCTTCCTCCAGTGAGAGATCCATCTCGTGATGCTTGTATTGCTTTATTCACCATCCTTTCAGAGGTCGGCCGTTGCCTTTCCTTTTCTGTACTGAGAGGAAAAAATATTTTAAAGTGGACATGAAACACATATCATATATAAAGGCTAATTTACACTATAGAGCCATACTCTCTAAAACGTACACATATTTAACGCTGCCTGTGAAGCTGGATTTAAGAACTCAGTGCTCAAGGTTTTAACCAACCAGCACAGTCAACCTGCCAATTATTGTGTTTATTGGCTGGTTGATGCTAATAGTGCTTAAACTGATGTAAGTCTAACTTTAGGCACTTATTTCTTAAATGCAGCTTCACAGGCAGCGTTAAATATGTGTACATTTTAGAGAGCAACACACCATGATGTCTTTATACAGACGTCTAGTGTTTCATTTCTACTTTAAAAGAGACCATTTTAACCATTTTAATATTTAATAGTCAATGTATCTCCAGCTCATGCATAGATCTCTACGTCTTCAACATCCATTTCTAACTTACAAACGTTGTCACTCTTGCTTTTTTTTTTCATGCACACATGTTAAGCCACTTTATTAAGCCAAGGGGTGGAAAACATTTCCCAATAAATTGCTTTTCTTCCTGCTCATTGCTGTCTCTGTTTATGAATGCAGTGATGTGGGACCTCCTTGAAATGCAAAGCAATCCCAAGGCTCGATAAAAGGCCAGCAGGGGAAAGCCTTGCTTTATGCTGTTAGATAGCAGTGGCATACAGGAGTGTACACAATGCATTACATGTCAAAAGTGATGTTGCTTTAATTATTTGGAAAGTCGAGAACAAATTACCGTGAAAGTTTTGTGACAGAGCGTAAGCAGTGACAGTGGACTCCTAATTGCGGAGGCCATCTCAGAGCTGGTGCCAAACAGACTTGGACAAGTCTTGCTGGTTGATTTAGCCATGCTGCATCAACACATAATGGCACATGCTGTTACAGGAGACGCAGACAACCTGCAGTTTGGAACATCTGGTAACTCAAGGAATAGTCACAGTCCACTTGTCCCCAAATTTGCATTTCTATGTGTAACAAGCCAAATATTTGTCCGAGAAATATCATTTCTCTACACCGACTTTTAAGATATACCATACTGTTGACTTTCTGAAAAAAACTAAACTAAACTAAATCAGCATCTTTAAGTCTGTGTAGGCTTTTAATAATGACAGAAGGTGACTGGACTCTTCAAGCTATTTGAAGACATTTCACCTTTCATCCAAGAGGCTTCTTCAGTTCATTCTTTAAAAACTTTAAAGTTAGAGATCATTAACATTTGGTGGCTGAACTACAACATTTCTTGTTGCCCCCAGTTTTATATAATCTTTCACAGTAAATGCAAAGTTGTGTGCATTTGTAAAAAAAAAAAACATATGAAAAAAAAAAAAGATTATTTTGTCTTTCTGCTGATTCCAGGAGGAATCCATATTCAAATATCTGGAAAGACAGCATCACTCTGGAATATGAGAAAACATTATACACATTTATGTTATCATCCAACAGATGATTCTTAAACCCTCAAACCTCCTCAGTGAAGTATAATGATGGTATATCAAAGATAAACTGAAAGAACAAAGGAGGAAAAAAAAGTCACAGTTTCAGTCAGAATTTGTGGGTTAAATTGTGTGCTTAGAGTCAAACAAGCACAATAATTTTAATAGCATGAGTGTTTTTGTACACACTAAGTACTATGTATTGTGTTTGAACTGACCACTCAGTGTTCACTTTATGGTGTGCTATTGTGCGTTGGTTATTTTGTAGTGCTGTTTGAAATCTGAACTGTATATTTCATCCACTGTATACTGCAGTGCAATACCAAATCATCATGTGCCAAGAAGCCTAGTTGTTATTATATATTTATGTCATGAACCAAGCAGCCAGGAACAGACACAAATGTAATCTTTGAAAAAATGGGTTTTATTATACCCCAAAAATGACAAGATGATTGCAAAAATTCAAAATAACAAAAATAAACTTTTTAAGAACCAAGTGGTCCCATAAAAGAGGTTAACTTAACAGAACGCTACTCAAAAGTCACTTAACAAAAACATAACAAACTGACCTGCCCAAATGAGAAACAGCTCCAGTTATATAGCAAATGAACAAACCACTATATACACCAAAGGTGAAAACTAGAGAGATAACAGCTAACCATCATTCAAGAAGAACCCCATTCCCCCTACATGATCACAATAGATGGTTCAGTCCATTTTATTGGCTTCTGCATTTAAACCAGCTCCACCCTCAGCCTCCACTTTCAGCCAAACCAGGAAGGACTGGAGCAGAGATCAGGTAACTCAGAAAGAGCAGAAATATAATTAATATAACATATACCTATATAAAATAACAAACAATGCAAAGCAAAGTCTATGCCACCATTTGGACTATAGCCTAGTGCTGTCATGCATTACAGGTAAACTCAAAATATCAAATTAGTTAACTTATGATCACAGAAGCTTTAGAGCATAATGTAAACATAAGACAAAAAGATCAAATGAGTATTATCTAAGTATTTCAATTGTGTGGTTGCATGCAGCCATCACAATTTATATCGTGGTCCCTGTTAGTGGGTGGGATATATTCAAGTTAAACTAAAACTTTTGTCCTCAGAGGGTTGTGTTGAATGCAGAAAAAATGGGCAGTGGTCAGTGTCTGTCAAAAGTGGTCCAAGAAAGAAATAGAGGTAAACCAGACACAGATCATGGGCAGCAAATGCAAATGCACATGGGGAGCGAAGGCAGGCCCATGTACTCCGAGCCAACAGACGAGCTGCTGTAGCTTTAGCTAAGCAGCACACTATGAGACAAACTGCACATAAACAGTTTGTGTGTTTGGTTATGTTTGTTGAGCTCAGAAACTCTGCATTTGAAATTACCTGCCGCAAACTACTGTTGCATAATGATACCTGGCTAAATTCATTGTTTAACACTGTTTTCGGTTTATTTATAGAAGTGTCAAAAATGTCTTGTAAGTGCTTATTTTACTTTTTCAATAAATGGTTAAGCAGCTGTGTTGAGCCATTAGGTCTAACATGAAATATTAGGTAAACACAGTTGTTACTAATCATATTAATTAGGGTTCTGCATTAATGTGATTGGTAACACCTGTGTTTACCTACCCTATAATGTCAAAAACCTGTGCAAAGCCCAAGGGAAGAGGTTTAAGATGCTACTATGCCAGTATGTTGTAAGGTGAATTTGTCACACAGACAAGGTCAGATATGCCACCATCTCCTCCCCACCTATCAGTTCACAGATGGAGACTGAAGCTTTCACATCTCCATGGCAGCTGGGAACCTTAGGTGGTGTTGTAGAGTCACGCTGGTAGACAGACAGAATGACGTAAGCTGCCAAGAGCGCCCCTGTAACCCAGACAAAGTGACTGCCGGTACACTAGAACAACCATTTATCCACTGTACAAAACCAGCTCTCTGAAACACACAAACACACAGGGTCACTTTTCCTTCTTCTCTCATCAAGGTGACCCTTTAGTTTGGCAAGGCAGCCTCTCCTTCTGAGTCACCACACGACTTCAGCGCTAACACACAGCTTTGCTTTGTGCTTTATCGATTTTCCGTTAAAGTGGTGCTTTTTACTACAACCGCCAGCTTTTCATTTTCAGAGGGGTCACCATCAGATGCTTCTTTCATACTTTCAACAAACAAGTTGGGGTATCTGTTTGCTTTCTGTTAAAATGACTCTTTGATTTTTATTTCCTCTTTCATTTACTCAGGTCAGCCCAGATAGTTATAATAAATATGGACTAATCATTTTCTTCAGGAAAAAAAAAAGGAAATTTAATAGAAATGTCTGCTGTCTGGCTTTTGTTATAAAACGTTTGTTGTTGCCAAAGTAATCACAAATAATATTCATGCTATAGTGACATGAGACAAATCAAAGGGATAAGTGCATTCTGTTAGTAAAACTCAAACAGTGCTGCTCACTTTGCTTCACCTGGTTTCTTATTGTTAATGAAACAAGCTAATGAACCTTTTAAAGGCAGAAAACAGATCAGCTGTTTCGAGTAGCTTTTCACTGATGCTTCTGCTATTAAAAAAAGCTTGTAATGTCATGAAGTGAAAGCAGTAAGCGCTTAAATCACAGCGGTGGCACCTCAGAGCCTCAGCTCTTAGGCAGCCTTCTCTCTAGTGAGGTAGTGTCTGCTTTTAGGGATTGATGCAGTCATTACGTCACCTCAGTCTGCCTTGTTAAACAAGGCTGAGTGTACTGGGAATGTAAATAGTCACTCGAGGGGACATGATTAAGCATTTATAAGAAAATTTGAAAGCCACAGATTTACTGACTAGAATTGAAACTTAGAGGATTTTTTTCTTCCACTCCAGCCAAGTGGGCACAAGCTGGGATTTTTCCCTTCAGACTCCTACAGACAGTTAATTTCACATCCTGTTGTGATCACCACCAGGTAGTACAGGCTGCTGAGATTGCTAATAAGTGCCAAAAAGTTACGTGATTTGTTTGGCTTGTTTGCTAGCAAAATTATTCCAACAGAAATTTAATTTGATAAAAAAAATAGTAAAAGTGGGGAAACAAATTAAGGGTTCTTCACAATCACAAGATCTTTAAAAACATGTAAAATTGAAAATGAAATGGGAATAATTTGAAAGGATTTTCTTTGTTTTCAAGAAAACATCATGAACTAATTCAGATCAGACATGTTTTCCAATGCATTAAGGATAAAGACAGAATAATCTTCTAATCCTGACAGCAGTATTGTCGCCATCGAGACATTTGATCAAAGAAATTTGAGTCACAGATCCATTACTTCATAGTGTTACCAAATGAGATAAGAACTTATCCTAAACGTTGGCATATTACTGTGTTACACCAGCCAAAACTTAAAAAACATCTTAATGCAGTAGAATAAATAAAATATCACAAAACAAAATACCTTGGAAGGTTTTACAAAATGTTATAAAAAGTCTTGAGGTGGTAAAACGTTTCTGTATCTGTCCTTGTGGAAGCGGAGCTCAAACAGAAGTGTTCAGCTGGATGCCCAGTATGCGGTACAGACTGGTAAGGGGTCAGAATCCAACAATTATCCATAGCCATTCATCACAGTCATTTGAACGACCTCTGTATCAGCTGATGGTGTAATTCAAAAAGTGTGTTGCTCCAAATCAAAGAAGTCACTTGGTTGAGTGACGAAACGTTTCTTCCCCACATTCTTGATGTGACAATAAAAAGTGATTTGATTTGATTTGATTCTTCTTATTGCTTAGATCAATGTCTGTCCCCCAGAACAGTCATGAAGTTACTGTCTTTACTGTGGCAGTAAGTGTGTAGTAGGTTTTTCACTGAATCTCTCAAATAAGGATTTTAGTATCTAGCCTGATTTAATTGATGTTCCATGATACATGTATTCTTTTTCTAGTGCAATTACATTTAGTACCTGGTGGTAGATGTCACTATGGACTACAATGTTGAGTGATGACTCATTTTTAGTGTTTTTCAAGTCATTTCAGTTCATTTCAGGTCAACAATATAGCAAGAAATCACAATGACAGCTGCATAAAGGTGCTTTATATTTTAAGGTAAAGACCCTGCAGTATAGGGGAGAAAAACCAACAATCAGTGGAGCCCCTTTGTGCAAACACTTTGCGATGGTGGGCAGGAAAAACTCCCCTTCATAGGAATAATTCTCTAGCAGAACCAGGCTCAGAGAGATGCATTTGGTGTGAGAGGTTCGGGGTTTGGGGAAAGAGAAAACAACCAACGATAGCATAAGGAGACAGAACGAAACACTAATGATATGCTGCAGCATATACACTGATCAGGTATAATATTATGACAACCTGACTAATATTGTATCGGTCCCTTTTTTGCTGCCTAAACAGCCCTGACCTGTTGAGGACTCTGCTAGACTCCTGAAGCAGTGCTGAAGGTGTAATGTGGTATCTGACACCAAGATATTAACTTTAGATCCTTTAAGTCCTGCAAGTTATGAGATGGGGGCACCATGCAGCAGACTTGTTTGTCCAGCACATCCCACAGATTCTGGATTGGAATGAGACACAGAGAATTTGGAGATCAACGCCTAAAACCCATTGTTGTGCTCCTCAGATGATTTATGAACAGTTTTTGTTTTGTGGTAGGGCGCATTATCCTGCTAAAAACACACCACTGTCATCAGTTTCCATGAAAGGGTGTGAATGGTCTGCAACGATACTTGGGTAGATGGTACGTGGCAGTTTGGGTGGTGGATGGAGATCAGCATGGGCACCCTGACCGGTCTGCAGCTGTGCAACAAACTCTGATGCTCTGTGTATTCTGACTCCTTTCTATCAGAGTCAACAAACTTTTTCAGCAGTTTCAGCTACAGCAGCTCATCAGTTAGATTGGACCACTGAGGTCAATCAGCCTTCGCTGTGCATCAGCGAGGCTTGCCTGCCCATGACCCTGTCACTGGTTCACCACTGTTTCTTTCTTGTCCTCTAGGACCCAGAAGTAAGCCTGCAGCCTGAAAGTGATATGCGTTTTTGGACAATATGAATACTATACTTAAAAAGTCTTTAAGATTTGATTGAGCCTGATGTTTCTGAAGACTTTGAATGTGAGGAGAAGGATTTTAAACTCAGTTTTGGATTTAATTGGGTCAGTGGAGAGAAGCTAATGTGGGGAAAATATGGTCTCTCTTCCTAGTCCTTGATGGTACTCCCACTGTAGTGAGTGGAGAGATTTAGAACAGCCTCATAATGAATTACAATGGACCAGTTCGGAAGTGATGAATTCATGAAGTGGTTTCTCAGCATCATTCTGAGACAGAATTGATCTAATTTTAAAAGTAGTGAGATGTTTTGCGAGAGAGATTTTCAATTTTTTTAATGTCTGTTTTCAATGTCTGTTTTTTTAATATGTTTTTTTTGGGACTTTTCAATTTCTTTCTTTCACATATAAGATCCAATTAATTTCTACAAGATTTTCACCTTTTATAAGGTCTTAATGTTAACGTTACCTTCAGCAATTTATCATAATTTATTTTTTGACCTGTCACACTTCAAAATAATCATTTTGATATCTATGGCTTAGCTGTAGGTGTAATAAACCAGAAATATTATCTGAGCTATTCTTCACATCACCAACATCTTACAGTTGATTTCAATTTAGTTCAGACACTTTGATTTAACGGTTCAAAGTTACCCTTTGGACGGCCAGTGCAAGATTTTGTAATGCATAAAAAACACTTGAACAGAATCTGCTGCTCTCTATAATATCTGGATTTGGCCAGCTGAATTTGAAACCTTTTTGATCCCCCTTCCTTCTGTGTTGTCATCAGTAGGACTTATTTTCATTCACCTCTCAGGCATACATGGCTCAAATGGTCATTTCCCACAGAGAATGATTTTCTTCCATGGAAATGGCCATCTCATTCCGCCAGAAATTTAATCTTCAGGACATCGTGGATAGATTAAGATGATGGATCATTTGAAATGTTTTGAGAGATACTTCACACGGAATTGGTGTTGGAAAATTGATCTGCTGCACCTCACTCTGCTTTTTCAAAAGGAAAACAAATGAGGAACCGTGTTGGGCCAAAAGATGAGAGACTGGTTTTGCAGTCAGTTTTCCTTGGTTTTGGCACAGTGGCTTTTGCTGATTGTGATTTCTGCATTACATCTTGGTCATTCCTACTCCTTTTGTGTGTTGCATTCAGGGTTTGCTGACCTCTGGAGTAGAATTTGAATCTCTGCCTGCAGCGCTGTCTCTGCCTGCCGAGTCTGGCCTGTACCCTGTTACTCTGGTTGGCGTCCCACGTACAGCCGGGAACATTACTGTCAACGGTCAGTGTGGCTGAAAAGATTTTTTCATTACTTGGATTGTTGCACATAATAATTAGCTGGAAAGATTAGCTTGTGTTTTTGCACACACTTTTGAGTCAGACTCCTTTTTAAAGGTCAGTGGTTCACCATTCCACTCCAGTAATTTCATCCACTAAAGATTCTATTTTCTATTTGAACCCAGGTTACCACACGTCAGTGTTTGGTGTAACCAGTGATTGCCTGCTGGATGGCCTGCCTGGTGTGAAGACTAGCGGCTGTTTAGTGGAGGTCATTCCCGCTCTTCCTCGCCTCCAGCTCCAGACGTCACTGCCACGGTCAGGAACTCTCTGCACGCTGTCTTTGCTATGACACTAATTGTTCACTAACAGTCAGTGTAGAAAAGATCTGACTGTGTTGCTATGCTGATAATGTCACAGGTCTCAGTAGGCCAGGGGTAAACACTGGGTAAGCCTTGCTTTGCCAAATTGGGTGACGAAAGGTTTATATGTGGTTCACAACACCTGTTTAACAAAGATAACACTTCAACACTAATTACATTAGCTGGCAGCCAAATTAGCTAGACTGGGTTACATATATTTAATACAACATTTTGATGCCCACAGCAAAAGGCTAAAGTATTTCATAACTACTTGGTAAATTATTTAACCACTGAAAATCATGTTATGCTTTGTGGTTTCTCTCTACTAGCGTTGGCCTTTTGGCCTCATTTTTATCTTTAGTAAAGTAAATTGAAGTGTTAGACTGCGTCAACAGACAAGAACATTTTCCCATAAAAACATAGGAAGGGCAAAGAGTCTTGCTTTGTTCACCCATGATTGATGTGAACACCCTCAAACACCTTTAAAGCTTAAAGTCAGCACTTTAGCTTTATGGTCATTGTTTCATTGCACATCCATTGTGCTGAGGTACAGAGCCAAAACAATGACAAATGTGCGACTGTTGTACCACTCACAGACTCCTCTCTACTCATAGTTTTTACGCCCAAAAGTAAGAAAAGTTAACATTTTGAGTAGTGTGTTTTTGGCCAACGTGATGCAGTTTGCCCTCGAGTGCATGTGCAGGTTTCAGGTTTACACCATTATGTAAAAGTTGCCTGTGTTAGTATTTGTGTTTATTTCATGAAATGTTTGTGTTCAAGTATAGCTATGAAAAAGGGATCGCTTTGTGGCTGAGTGGTCTTAAGGTCATACCAATTACAAACCAAAGTTATATCATAGCAAGCATATTGGGATCCTGTGGTGAGAACAGAAACACTTCAAAGAAATCAACAGTGTAAATCTTATTTTAAACCCAGGTCATGAACCACATTATAGCCCAAGATTGTGTGTTATTTGAGAAATGAAAGTAGAAGTCACGTGGTAAGATTTCTACCAGTAAATAGCAGGTAATGCACGCCGTCTGGACTTTTGTAAATCATTCTGACAGGAAAGCTGCTTTAAAATTCACTATTTAGGTCATGCCTGTGTAAGTACAGCACTCATCAGCTTTTGATGTGGAAAATCTTTTTATTCTCTAATGCTGGAATATAGTTCGTGTGTCTACTCGAACAGAAGTGTAATATTTGGCTCTAGTGTGTGGTGTTCTCACAGGATGCACAGGTAGACCTTGAGTTTTGACTTCAAAGCTCTGAGAGTCTCTATAGGGTGCCTCACAGACTTTTTTTGCCTACAGCACTAAACGCCAGTATCTAAGGCTCCACTTTTCACATTTATACCATTTGAATTCTAAACATTAACTCAAAATTTGTAGTTTTAATATTTTAGAACATTGAAATTCTAGTTTGGAGACTGAATCTTTTGCTGGCATGCCCCATGTCATTAAAAATAATATTTCTGAGTCCAAATGTGGCAGGAGCGGGTTAGTGTTGTTGCCTGCAAGACGGTCCTGAGTTCAGTTCCCACCATCTGGCCTCAGGGTCTTTCTGTGTGGGGTTTGCATGTTCTCCCCAGGTGCTTTGGCCTCCTCCCACTACAGACATGTATTTAGTGGGGTTAGGTGATAATTCTAAATTGCCCACAGGTATGAATGCGACTGCAAATAGTTGTCTGTCCCTGTGTTAGCCAGGGTGTACCCCTCCTGCCCTAAGGCAGCTGGAATAGGCTCCAGCCCCCCCCCGTGACCCTGAATTGGATACGCAGAAGAGAATGGATGGATGCTCATTCAGTGCAAATGAATGCTGAAGCATCACTGAAAAGGCTCCAAGTTAATCTTACAGCTTCAATAAAATGATCGGTGTGGTTGTTCTCAGACATGCTACAATAAAGTTTAAAGTTCAGGCTTCCATGAAAATGAAGATTTATGAGGTTTAGAAAGGTCAGATGTTGGCTGTAAGTTAGCTAGTTAATTTGACATCTAAAGATCATATACCATTTCCAGCAAGATAGAGCACTGCTTTAACTTTGGTTGTAAATTAAGATGTAAAGCTAAATAGCAGCAGTGTTTGAAAGCTTAGTGAAATAGGACAGGTTGAAATAATTATCTATGTCGTGGCTAGCTGCTAGGCTAACATAATATATGAGGAGACACACACACCTTCATCTATCCTGAGAAGCAGCACCTTAAACTCTCTTTTGAATAAAATGGGGGGGGGGGGTGGCTCAAGACTTCTACATACCACATGATGCATATATGATTGTATTTCAAGGCTATTCACCTAATCTGTGATTAGTTATAATGGCCATGTGTTTCTCTGAACCTACCTACAGGTCAGCCTACACACCTCACCCCATGTCCAAAGAAGAGCTGTCTAGCTCCGTGTCTGTCCAGCTGTTCAACGGAGAGACGCAGCAGTTGACCATCACCTTAGAGAACATTGGATCTGAGGACATAGAGACTTTGGAGCTCACTTCTAAGATTGTCAGCACCAAAGGTAAGCACCCTCAGCAAGATGAGCCAAGTCTGTTTATTATACCTTTTTGTTCAATTTTCTAGCTCTCGATTTAGATTTACAACCGAAATTGTGAAAGTTCAAAACACAGTAGGATTGCAGAAGAAAATGTGGATTGAAAAAAAATGTGCTAAAACAATCAGAGTGCATTGAGTGTCTTATCTGTGTTGTAGTTGCAATAGGCTTTGATGGACTTTACTGTCCACTTAGTTTTTGCTCCAGCCTCCTGCAGCCTGCTTGTCCACAGTGCTGCAGGGGTCGCTACCTTGTTGTATGTGCATGGGGACCTTTCATGCTCTTGTGGCTTTCCAGTCTGTGTTCTGTCTCTTTGTTCAACACCTGCTCAGGCCGTCTGATCTCTGCAGTCCCCCTCACTCTGTTTCTCTGTCACTCGCTGGCTTTTGTTCTCCTTTAATTGTCTGTGTGGAAAAAGGAGGCAATTTATTTATTCTTTTGAAAAACAAAGTTGTCTGGCATTTACTCCAGTTTGCACAGTGTTGAAGTAACTTTTATTTTACTTAACTGTCGATGGTATATTTTAGTATCTGTGCAGCTGCAAATGTAAAGTCTCCTGCTGTTACTTTTTTGTTTAAATCAGAGTGGAACCAGCTGTCATTAACTCTACAATGGGTGTCCTTTAAACAGCTTTGCTTTAACATTGTCAAGCTTTTGCTTTAGTAAGTCACCTGTTAAGGTGCCTGGGTCGTCGACCCAGTGTTTCGTGTTTTTGGTTCTTTGATTTTGTTTGTTTCTTTATATTCTAGATTTCTTTGTCTTACGGGTTATTGGATTATTTTAATTGTAGGTTCTCTGTGTGGGTTTTGTTTGTTTGTCTTCTGGTTTTCTGTCTGTGATCCATAGTTGCTGTCTCCCATGTCTGCTGTATCCCCATGTCAAGTCTGTGTCTCTGTGTTATGTTTCCTGTTTTACTTTGAAGCTCCATGTCTTATGTTAATCTGTCTGGTTTTGCTTCCTTTGTCTCGTTAGTAGGTCTGGGTATCGTCACTGATTTCTAGAATCGATTCGATCCACGATTCGATTCAATTCGATTTGAATCTGGGAAATTTTGCCTCAGACAGTCAGAAATATTATAATTCAGATCAATACATTTACATATTTTTGTATCTATAAAAAGGAAGCTGACACTTTCCAGACTTTATCAAAGGTGTGAGCGTCACAGCAGATGCTTTTGTGTCAAAGTAGCTGAAGATAAAACACAGAAAAACATGAAGGTGATTTTCCTGGCCTGGGGTTTTACAAAAATATTCTGCAGTAGATCACAAACGAAAGAAAACCATTAATCAACTTATGAACATTACCTCTGAAGTTACAGCGGTTTTATCAGAGACACGACTAAGCGTTTTGCATTTTGTACAATTTTAAAAAGTTTAAATTTGTTCAGTATTGAACGGCAGAAGTTAGGTTTTCTTTTCGGAAGTAAGTAAAAGGAAAAAAAAAAAAAACATTGTCCGACAGCGCTGTAAATAACTGTAGTCTTGTGCGTAACAAGCAAGCGAATAATGCAGAAAACAGATTTCGGGGATAGACGGGAAACTGTTCTTGAAGTACAGAGAGAGAGAGAGAGAGAGCTGTGCATGAAGTGTGATTTAATTGGTGGAAGCAAAACAGCAAAAGTCAGAGGGAGTCCATGACGATGTTTATGTGAAGCGTAGTTTGGATCTTCGTTTGCTGCTCGTTCGGTCAATATTGTTTGGAGAGAGATAAAACTAACAGATTTAGAATCAGCGAAAAAAGGGTGTGAACACAAAGTGCGGACCCGCCGAAACATCAGAATCAGCGAGCTGTCTGCTTTCAGCCCCGACCGTGTCCGTGCCGTCGGGTGAGAAAGGCGACATCTCACTGATTCTGATCTGCGGGTCTGCGCTTTGTGTTTACGTCTTTGTGCAGAAGCCGTGTACCTGCTCTCATTTAAAAGCGAGTCATCAGTGATTTTTGTTATTCTTTCAGCAAGAAAGAATATATGCTAGCTGTTAAAGTTGGATAAACCTGTAGTAAACAAAATGTGAAAATAAATCAAAACATGTTTAGTATTTTAGATTCTTCAAAATAGCCCCCCTTTGAGATTTCCTTTGTTGCACACTATTGGTATTCTCTTAATGAGCTTCATGAGGTAGTCACCTGAAATGGTTTTCCAACAGTCTTGGAGTTCCCACAGATGTTGAGCACTTGTTGATCACCTCCTCCATGCACGGCGGGGACCATGCACGCAGTCTCCTGAACAGTTGATGTAGAGATGTGTCTGAACTGGAACTCTGTGTGGCATCTATTTGGGCTCTGATCCGAGGTGCCGTTAATGTGAGATTTCCTTGACTTTCAGTGCTTAAAGTCGTTTCTCTTTACTTAGCGGATTGGTTTTTGCCATAATATGAATTCTAACAGTTGTTAAATAGGGCTGCCAGCTGTGTATCAACCTGACTTCTGCACAACACACCTGATGGTCCCAAACCCATTTAGAAAGCAATAAATTGCACAAAGCAAAGGGTGGCTACTTTGAGGAATCTAAAATGCAAGACATATTTAGAGTTATTCATCCAATTTTTTCTTTGCTACATAATTCCAGAGATTTTGCTTTATGTTATCCGATGTCTTCAGTATATAGCTACAATGTAGAAAGTAGCAAAAATAAAGAAAAAACATTAAATGAGAAGGTCCAAACTTTTGACTGGTAATGTGTATATATATATATACTGTGTGTGCGTGTTTGTTCTAAGCTATACAAGTTCAAAATCTGACTCAAAATTCCATCTCCAGGTGACAGTGTTCGGAAAGTTTTCTCTGTAGTAAACAAAACATGAAAGCCAGTGTGTGTCCTGAGAATTTGGTGGTGCAGTGGCTACCACTGTTCAGGTCCGCGGGTTGGCTGGGTCCTTTCTGTGGCTTTGGTGCGTCCTCCCACAATACAAAGGCAGGCTTTTTTTGTTAACTGGTGATTCTAAATGTGGCACATTGGTTTAGAAAACACCTTGGTACGTAGTGAAATGCTTATCACATATTATTGTAAAGTAACTGCCATTAAGTCTAAATACTGGCAAATTTTTATTGGACAAAACGTAAAAATAATGACGCCGGTTATTGTGGGTTATTTCCAAGTGCTTCGTTTTCTGACACTGAACCACTGCATTAGCATTAATAGCTGGAAGCATTCCAGTTTATGAGAAACCAGTGTCACTTGACCATATTTAAAATCATTATTGATTTCTTTACTCGGAGCTGTCTCCACTGGTAAAATGCTACTCCAGTTATTCTTGCTGTAAACTATTTTAATTTATAACGAGTACCCTAAATTATTCAACACTACCAAGAGCAAAACTTATCATAGCTTTTAAAATGTTGCTTCTATTACTCTCTCCTGTGTCGCTATGTAAATTCAATTTTACATTTTTCTTTTTTCAGATGCAGACAGAAGTCTGTTGACATTTTCACTTGTTAATTCTGACAAAAACACCTTTCTTCCCCACATACTAAAGTAGATCCTGCCAAGAAAATACCTTTGTATATCCTCAGTTTAGCCTCAGAAATACAGACATTTAAAATGAAGGAAAGATTTCTTGAAGCTTTTTTTTTATTTTTATAAAACACTCTGACTCCCTGTGGTATCAGTGGGAGTTTAATCACGCAGCGATGAGTGAAGGAGGAGAAGCTGGGAGCAGTTTCCTTTTATCTGAAACTGATCTGACTTTTCTGAAATGGCTTCAAAATTCTGTGATGACAGGCTCCATGCCTCCTCTGCCCAAGGGTTAACACTCATGCGGTCAGTCTAGTCTGACTTTTCTTGGTCTTTCACATATGTTGAAGACTCTATTGTGTAGAGATGGCACAAGCCTTTGGTGTCCAGTCCTGATGTAGAATTTATAACTCAGCGACAGCAGGATGAGAGAGGTGCTGCGCTTTACTCTTGCCTTCTATATAAAAGCGCTGCCCAGTTTTTGATTTAAGATAGATAGTAATTTGCTGGTCAATGGTAAATGGTACAAGACTTACAAGATTTGAACACAGTAATCCACTGATGTCTACCTCTTAGAAGCTTGTTGCATCTCACACATCCAAGCTCCCTGCTGGCTGGACTCCAAGGAACAACGTAGTCTCTCTAGTTAACAAAGCATTCTCTTTGAAATAAAACTGTGGTACCGTTTTGTTTGTTTTATGCTGCAAATATAGCGTTGCCTCCCAGGGAATGTTATTTTCAGAGTTGGATGAAGAAGTGATAAATATTCTGGGTCCAAATTTGAAACATCCAGTGCCTCAATAATATCAAAGACACAGATGAAATATCATTACTCTACCCAAGGATTTGAGCAGTATCATTAAATCCAACAACCGGTCTTTTTTTTTTTTTTATATGCTGAGTGTTATTATCTTATACAATTCTTCAGAGCTACAGTGTTTAAGACCTTATGTGAAAAAGGTCCAACTATAAAAAAGGTTTTTGTTTTAAGTACTTAAACTTCTTAATTGTCCAAAGAAGATACAGCAGAAAGCTCTTCTCCTCCTTTGTTGTTCAAATTCCTTGTGAAAGAAATCTTCTGTTCTTCTTTTGTTTTTAAGTCTTTGCTGTTTTATCTTTATCCAGCCCTTTCAAGTCCTTCCTCTTCTTTGAATGCTTATCTTCTCCAGTTTCAGTTCTTCTTATTCCTCTGATTCAAACTGATTCTCTTTTTCTTTTCCTTTAAATTTTTGTCTGCTAAGGACCAGTATTCGTAGTCAGACCAACAACAGTAGCACTTATCCATTGAGCCCCCCTGAAAGTGTAGTTATGGTATAACTTATTTAGTGCTTTTAGGTCATCATTAGTCACAAGTGCCTTTTTCCTGTCTTCTTTTTTTTCTTTTCCTGTTTTATTCTCTGATTCTCAACAATAGGACTTATAAATCTTTCTGACACATCAGTATCCCCAATTTTTAGAGTCAATATCAGTGAACCATCAAATGCATGAAAATGCACATGAAAGCAGGGCTTTTTTTGTTACCATCTGGAAATAAAAGTTTCTTTCTAGGCATCCTTTTTAAATGCATTAAAGATATGGTCACTTTAATTCACAGATATGGTCGCTTTGTTTAATACTGGCTGTGATCAACACATTACTCTTAACGCTTGAAATAGGGCTGTGCATCAAATCTCAATCTGAGTTGCTAATGCACTCACACTCTGTACATTAAAAGGCAAGCTACCATCCAATTTCCGCTGCCTACCGTGGTCCAGGTCACAGGGGCAGCAGTCTAACCAGAGATGCCCAGACCTCCCTCTCTGCAGTTATCTCCACCTCTTCTCGGTTTGCTGTCTGTGATGATACTGCCTGTTGAAACGGTTTAAATGGTCTTATTGAATAATGCACTCAGGATGCACTGTTACTAGGAACAATTTTTGAATAGAAGTTACAAACAGGAAACATTTTTACAGTAGTAGTAGTTTAATTTGGATATTTTTCCAGTGTTCTGCTTTAGGTCTGTGGTAGTTGGTGCATTTGAAGTGAGTACTACTGAGTCTAGAAGCACTATTGAGTTTTTATGGATTTTCTTTCTACCAATCTACACAGTATTATAGTATTGTATTGGTTGTTCTTAGAGCTGCAATAGCTGAGAAGGGAGAGAGGTGGTACAAAAATGACTCAAATGCATGAATTAATTTGATCTGCTTTGGTCAAATTGTAATAAACTTCTGTTTGCTCAGATAAGTTTCATCTTTTGTTTGAACGAGTGTTTTCCGAAGCCTATCGTGGCTAAGAGTGAGTTGAGACTGTCTAAAGTCCAAGTGAAATTAAACATTTGCTATGCTCATTCATCTTTGGAGTAATAATAAAATACCGAATACTGTTTTTGTACAGCCGTGAACTCTTGTATAAACCAGATGCATCAGCATTGTGCCATAGGCAGGAGGTCACGCTGACAAGCAGCCTGTCAGCTGCGGTCAATCAACCACAGACACTGAAAGGAAAAGAAACTGTGCACTAAGCAACAAGAGGATTTGGGCAGAGCAACAAAGAGATGTCGTCTTTGTGTCTCAAGTTTGTCAGAGTCACTGAATCTAATCTGTTTTGGAACATACAGTAGATGCCTTGATAAATAATGTATTCCTACATTCTTAGAAAATAAAGTACATTACGTTACAAATTTAGCCTTTAAAAAAGGTCCAAACTTGAGATCAAGGATTTTATATATTTTTATTACGAGTTATACATACACTTGTAAAATGGACTGGTGTTTCAATAGCACTGCTCTAGTGTTAAAAACGGCTCAAAGCTGTATCTGTTTTTACATCTGAACCTGCAAATGCAGCCAACTTAGGCAGTGCTGATTCCTGCATTACTTATGTGCTTCTCATTTAACCCAAACAAATAAGGAAACGGGAAGGCTTTAAAAACGAATTATCAAATTTTATTTTTTAAATATTTTGTGAAATTTAAATTCTCGCCTCATATTGCATCTTTAAATCTTGAATAAGTTGCGTAAAAATTAGTAGATATATACATCTATCTATCTATAGCCAAAAAAGGTACACTTGGTCATCTTAAGGTGTAATAATTAACTCAAGTGGCACATTTGTGTAGATTGTAGGGACAGAAGCTCTGAATTAAGATGTTGAGTTTATATTTGCGGGTAATGTTACATTTGGAATGCTGTACTTGTAGGTAGTTGTTCAAATTTTATTCTAGATGTAGATGATTTTCATGTATTGGAGTAGAGAGAATTCATATATTGAATAACAAGCTCCCGCTGTTATTTGATGAAGCCTTTTGTTAAAGCTTTCTAGTCAGAAAATGACTGTTAGGCCAAAACAAACATGCTGCCTCAGAGGAAGAACAGCCTGGTGGGCTGCATGATACAACCTTACCCCCTAATTGGATTGCAGTGCAGTTGATCATCCACTTCTTTTCTGTGTAACTTCATCTTCTTTGTTGCTGTCACTTGTGAAACCCCTGCAGCTTCAAGTAGTGTGGCTTAAATAAGGCAAGCCCTAGAAGAAATGACCACATTTTAGCGACTATGTATTTTTAGTCTGGTTGGGTAAGATTTCTACTAATGTCCCACTATTTAATAATGAGGAATTGTACACTTCAACTTGTATTATTTAACAGTTTAGCAGTCAACTCAGATGTTTTCACATGTAATTTATTTGCATCCTTGTTTTTAAATGTGCAGTGTGTAAAATCTCAGATGGTAGAATCCTGAGAAATCTCTGCATACAAATTTAATGTGACGATGGACTGTAAAGGACAGGGAACTGGTCTCCCTTCTTCCCCAGTCACTGTAAGTGGTTTAACCCTTTAGTCTTCTAGTCAGGGATCCTTAAGCAACGTGCAGAACTCCAGATTGCCCTGATGCATATGTTGCAGAAAAAGTAAGAGTAATAAGTTGTGAGAATGTTTGCTGAGAAAAAGCTGGAAAAGAGGTATGAAAAATATGTTTCTTTAGCATCCTCTTTGGTATCACCACAAAGTCCAAAATCTAGCTTCTGTGAAGGTCCTGTTTCTGTGAAAAATAGAATATACAGATTTGGGGATAGCTTATCCTGACATCCAGGCAGGGGGAGGCCTTGCTTATATGTGCAAGACACTCAGAAACCACATAGAAGTAATATACTAGCATAGATGCTGCTGGTCTGGTCCCTGAACCCTTCAGGAGCTGAAATTCTTTCCTAAACTGGGAAAATTTTGGCTGTTAAAACTACAACTTTTGATCCTCTCAGTTCCCAAACACTTACTGTGTGGATTGTAAAAAGAAGAGATGATGCAACACATGCTGCTTTCTCAGAGAAAGACTTTACGTACAGATAGTTCAGCAAAAAACTTGCACATTTCATTTACTGTACATGTTATCATTGAGTAATTTTAAGAATCCAAAAAAGTCTGCAAACAAGGACGCTCGGGTGACAGACAATGTAGAAGAGAGGGGCAGAGTCCAAATTGGCTTTCTTCTTTTTTTCTGCGATGCAGTGAAGAGATGATGCTTTTTGCAGTGTGTATAACTGACACTGCAGCCTTACCCCATCTTCTTTTATACCAAAATACTGTTTTGTTTTATATATTTTGTTATCTAGGCTTTCAGAAAGCTTCAGCTACAGTTTCTGTAGTTACGCAACAGTTTTCAAAAAAACTTTTGTTTTTCCCCCCATCAGCCGATTAAAACAAATGGGTTTACCCCCAGATTTACAAACCTTAGGCTCTGGAACAGAAAATCTCCTCTGTGATTCCTAAACATGGTCTGGAGACTAAAGCAGGAACAATGGATATCATAATGCAGAGAATGTCTTCAAGAAAGTCAACAAGCGCTCACTTTAAACATAAACTTGTCATAAACAGAAATGACTCTTGAAGCATCAAAACATTTTTTGAGCATCTTTATTTTACCTTGTTCTCTTGGAGTGCCGGGACCCTTTTTGATAACTATTGTAAACAGATCATTACATCATTCTGCTGCTGTCTATGTTAGAGGCGATCACCTTATAAAAAGGGTTTGGGTTACTTTAAAATGTGCATGTCAGGGTTGGGTAGAGGTGCCTTTCATATCAGATCATAGCAAAACATTTTGATTGTGAGAAAACGTAACTCTAAATAACTGACCACTTTGATAATTGTACCCTCTCCGTGTGTCTGTATAAGGAAAACAGGTGCAGATGGAAATATATGCAAGAAACAAGTGTATAGTTTTATACATGTCTGCAAAACATCATGGTGTCTGTACACCGATCAGGCATAAAACTACGAACACATGCCTAATATTGTGTTGTTCCTGCTTTTGCTGCCAAAACAGGAAAAGTGAGATCAACTTTTTCAGCACTTACAGTAGCTCATCTGTTAGATCGGACCATACAGACCAGCCTTCAATACCCACATGCATCAGTGAGCCTTTGCCACTTACAACTCTGTCACTGGTTCATTACTGGTCCTTTCTTAAAACACCTAGTGACCACAGCAGACCAGGACCACCCTACGAGAGCTGCTGTGACCCAGTCCTCTAGCAACACAACTTGGGCTTTTTCAAACTTGATCAAATCCTTACGCTTCTAACACATTAACTTTGATGATAAAATACACTCGTATAAGGATTGTGATTTACCTCTTATTAGAAAAGAACATCTTTAGTTAGTATGTTATTCAAATCCATTTGAAAAACAAAACAACCATCAAGTAAGCATCAGTACCGCCAACCGGTGCTGCTAATGATGTTAATGTTAACTGTTTTTTTTCTTTACATTTGAAACACAGTTTTTGCAGTAATGGGTATAAAACCTCAAAGATGATCAATGATTTACAGCACTCATGTTAAAGCTGTGTGTTAGTTTTAGATGAGTTGAAGCAGACATCTTAAAAAGAATTGGCTGGCAAAAATTTCACAAAACATTCTTCCGCTTGACTTAAAGTTGGTGTAAATTCGGATTGAGCTGGAGTAAAAATGGAGCAATAAAAACCAAAACATGTCGTTTTGGTGGCGGATGGAAGCATTCAATGTGTTTTTTTTCCTGGATTGAACAGACAGCATCATTCATCACAATCATGAAAGTAGGTGCCATGTTTTCACCATCTTTAGCATTCATTTAAGGTTACGTTGTCTCTGAACATAATTTTCTTTGAGCTTTTTCTTCTTCAGCGACTTAACGAGGCCCACCTGGAAGAATTAACGGCACCAGCTGTTCAGCGGAAAATGTGTTGATTTGCATGTTTTCTTTGCTAATTTTTTTTGTGCTACATTTAGATGGAAAACTAATCACTACTTTAACATTGCACACTAAGATTGAGTGAGAATGTGTCAGGTGCACAAATTCTCATTGCATATTTTGTGTCTGGCCTCCTGTGGAGTTGAGTGTCGTCAGGTTTCATGCATTGATAAACTTGTGGTACTTCATATTTTTCTCCCTAGGCGTTGTTCAGTCATACATATACTCAGCATTATGATATCACGCCTGGGCTGCATGTCTGATCCAGTCTGGGGACAGAGGCTGTGGTAGTGTAGCACCATGTGGACAAAACTAGTCTTTCCTGATCATCGTGTTACTTGTTCCCACCTGTGCCTCCTTTGTCATAAACTGGTAGTGGCTTTAGACAGGCCACAGCTGAGAGAGCCTCGCTCTCCATTCTCTCTGGGAGCTGAATGAATAAAAGATGAGCACAGTCACAATAGGAAGACATCTGTGGCAAAACAAACAAAACATTACTCTTTCTGCCGCAGCGCGCACACAGCCATCTTGGAATATGAGACCGCGCCATTTTCCCAGAAATAAATATATATTCATACGACTGTATAGATAACAAAGGTAGCAATTTATTGTATTAGTTTTAAATAAGCATAGACATAAACTGAATCGTTTCTTAATAGCAGAAAATAAACTGGTGTCAGACCTTTCGTTCATCACTGTAACTTCATTGCTGCGCTTTAGATATAAACCTCGCTTCAGTCGTCTTTCAGAAACACTTCTGTACAAATTCATGTCTCACGAGGATGAAATACTTTTGTCTGCACAGCCCGTAACATGAAAGGTAAACGGGATTATTAATGCTCCAGTGACTGTGTTACCATGAGCAGACTGTCGGCTGCCTCTGCGTTTCTTTGTCATTTGACTCCATCAGGATGACTCCCTTCGGAGTACTAGGGGCACCTAACACATGTTCTGGTTTTGATGGGGCCAGTGCAGCTAATCACAGTCACTCAAGACAATGCTTGCAAGAATTATTATTTTTATTATTATTATTATTCTTTTTAAAACAGAAGCTGCGTCAAACTATACAGAGCATATAAGGAGGACAGGAAACAGCTGTCATTTTCCTACTTTCTGCTGTAGTCACATTAGCAAACACAGTGGTTGGAGACCAGTGCACGAACAAAATGTTTGTGGTGGTCTGTCAATGACTTGCACAATGGTTGCTTTTAAGCCAAGGATCTTTCACATTCAGTTGGTATTTTCAAATAAACATAATAAGATGGAGTTAATCTGCTCTTTGTGGTTGAAGGAGGTCAAGTTAGCAATTTCATGCAAACTGTTTGTGATGATACGGTGATTAACTGTGATGAATTGGAGAAAATCTGTTGCCGTCTACTTACATTCGGTGTCCAGTCAGAACCTCACAGATGTGAAATTCCTCGACTCACTTTCATATTTGAATACGACTAGAATACAGTCAGTTGTCCACTGGTTGAGTTGTAAAGAGACACAGGCTCATCGGAGTAGACTGACTCAGACTGACCGCAATGGGTTGTGTAAATTGGAAAGCAATTACATGACAACAAGAGTTGGGCCGCAATTGTTTGAAGACAGGTTGCCTCCCATCACCTTGTAATCAAAGTTAGTCACTGCAACAACTATAATTCTTAACACTTGTTGCTTTAGCTCTCAAAAATGTACATTTACACAGAGAAGGTTGAACGCAGGTGATCAAATCTGATTAAACAGGACTGCATTTTGTCCCGTGAGGTTATTTAAGTGTATTTGTGATGGTTCATTAAAAAAAGATCTGGTCATCAACAAAGGAGAGCTCCATAGCAGAATCAGCCAGAACAGTGGCTCAGAGAAACGCAGCTCTTGAATCTACAGACAGACTTGATCATGAGAAATGTGTCTGACTACTGATTTTATTAAGCTAGAGATTTGTAATCTTAATTTGAAATGATTGGTTTTTCAGAAGAATTACGCAAATTGAGCATTAGCTTGACGTTTGTTTGAAAATTGAAAATGATATTCATAAATCTCTTTAAAATTCGAATGTAGAGCGCATCTTTAACCCAACACAGCTGAGCAATACAACTTTCACAGTGGTGTTATTGATTACATGGCTTTTAAAATTAGCTCTGCTTTGCACTGGTGGCCTGTACTTTCGCCCTATTGCACCTCAGACAGGCCTCATTTCTGCTGCTATTCTTGTGACTTGTAATCAAAGAGTGTGATGACATCATCCACAATCATAGCTGTTTACCTGTAGAAATGTGAGGCCTGATGTTGCATATTTAAATAAATAGCTTCCCCCTTTCCCCTTTCATTTACTTCATCTCATTGCCTCCCCCCCTCTCCTTTAATTCACTGCAAAAAGCTCTGAGTTTATGAATATTTAAAGGGGAGTGTTATTCACAAAATCTTTATTTAATGCTGCCTCTGTTCACATCCTCTTAGAGGGTTTTTACATGCTTTGCTTATGAATCAAGCAGGGAATTGTAAACCGTTGTTCTTGCAGCGAGCTTGCATATCACTTTATTCTGTGAGTGCGTGTTAAACCCAGCCTGCTTGCTGTTCCTCCAATACCTCAGAGCAGGAGAGGCTCACCTGCACAGACAGAACACATGCTTTTATTCAGGTGATGTATCATTCATTTGGCACTTCTGTCTGAAGTGGATGCAGCTGAGCCATTTTTCGCAGGTAGCAGGGGTTTGTGGCATAAATTAGAGCATCAGGTATAGTGACGGGCACAGAGAGACTGGTGGGTAAAAGATCCATCGGCGGCTTTGTTGCTCTTGAAAGCTTACTGCAGAAGAAATGTGATAGTAACACCTTGTATGGTGCAGCCTGAGGCAGGTAAATCAGATGCCCCTCAGATGCTGTTTCTTTCCATTGTCTTGAACAAAACACACACACACACACCAACAAGTGCTCTGGTAAGCACACATTTGCGCAAGCTGCATTCAAATGGCTCCATGCGCGTCTCTGTTTACTTTGACCAAATACTTTTGCATCCACGTCTTGCCACCTTGTATCCCAATGGGAAATTCCTTGGCATTTGTTTTCCGATATTTCTTTGTTTCACCGATCCTTTATGTTTGTTTTGTGTGTTTGCAGAAAAAGTGTTTGGGGAATTTCTGAGCTGGGAGTTAGATGAGGCATTGTCTCACCTGCCTCTAAAGCCGGGCCAGTCTGTGACACTGACTGTCAACATCAAAGTCAAGCTCGACTTCTCCGGCCAGGAAAACCTGCTGCAGGACCTCAACGATGGTGAGCCCTCTCATAATTCGAATATGAATGAATATTCTTTATTGTCATTGTCACAGGTACAATGAAATTGAAAGATGTCAGCACTAAAGATGAAAAATGCAGTTGACTGTTTCCTGTTTACTATAAGGTTACAATCTATAGGTGTAAATAATCATCAAGGTTTACAGGTTAGTACTTATTTATCAATATTTAGGTACTACAACATTAGAGATTTTAACATTTCAACCTTTATCGAGATGTATGTTTGTGTGCAAGTGCAACTAGGCATGCCAGACAGGTATGTTTGATGCTCATTAGAAAAAACAAAACTAAATAAAAAGAAGCATAAATAACATCAAAAAAAGGTTCAATCAAGTTTGTCACCTGTCCTGACCAGTCTGTGCTGATATCATCTTAATTCATGATAACCCTCTTAAACAGACTAAGCACTAAATAACACGACATATTTTTAATAAGCTACTGGAACTAAACATTGAAAACTGCTTTAACTATGGCAATTTTAGTCTTATATTTACCACGGGAAATTAAATTTGTACTAAATGGTTCAATAGTTGTATTATCTTATTTTAAAAAATCATTAAACTTTATTTTTGGTCTATGTTGGTGTTACAGGTACCGGGTGGCAGCACCTGTAGACAGCTATATATGTGTCCTGTAAACAGGAAAGACATGATCAGACAGGGAGACGTGGCTTGCCGTTTCCTGAATACTCCGCCATTATTTATTCAAATTCACAATTATGCACTCCTTTTATTTCTTTTACAGTATTACAACTGTGTATTTATTATTCTTAACATAGCTCACACATTCTCCATATGTGTTCTGTTACCAACTAGACTAAAGGGAATTAACACATTCTAATGTCATAAACATGACCAATTTTCTTGTAAGACTTGGTTCAAAATGAATTCTAACAAGACAAATCTATAAATCTCAAATAGTTTGAAAGAATGGTGTAATCAGCACCATCTTGACATGTGCACTGAATTCACGGAAACACTTTATGGCAGAAAACAAGATACTAAAACAATACAGAATAACGGTGGAGCCGATCACTAACATCACAGAGCATAGGTGTGTGACCCAAACTAACATGCTAACCATAGCATGCTGCTAAAGCCGTAAACAGATACTTACAAAAGTCTAATTTACTGTACTACACAATGTTGTACGCTTTCACTTTCCAACCGTAATGATTAATCTATGCTATATAATGGATGTGATTGCTATTATATTCTATTTCGGGCACGATGCGAACCTGTAAATAGGAAAGAAATGATCAGACAGGGAGACGTGGTTTGCCGTTTCCTGAATACTCCGCCATTATGAGAAAACCGCGCGGAGCATGCGCTTCAGGGTATCAGGCTGCTAACAACAGGCCAAACCATGGTCTCACACTCCCACCTACTGGTACAAAAATGGAGCGTCCGCTACAAATATCCCGGGGTAGTTACCAAGTTTCCTGTTAAAATTACTGTAGTTATTTAGGGCATTCCCAAATGGAAATATCACTTACATTGAAAGTAAAATTACTTAAATTAATTCACATAAAAGTGATCACATATTAGTGGGTATCACACACTAGTGTGGCAGCACTAGTGTATCTTTAACTTTATCATTAAAAATGATCCAAAATGCTGCGGAGCTGTTGGGCTATTTAAAAAAACAAAAAACAGAACCCCGGCCCAAAAACTGCACAGTTAGTGGTAATTAGTGGTTCTTATTTTGTGCTTTTCTACCACTCAAAGCACAGCATGCGTCATTCACCAGTTCAAGTGCTTCTTTATATGTCCAAGTGCTTTCACATTTGCACTGTGATGAATGCATCAGGAGACACTCTGGGTTCAGCCTCTTGCCAGCGATTGAACTCGCAACCCTCCGATTAGTAGATGACCTGCCCTGCCTTTTGAACCGCAGCCACCTATACAGTGGAGTCCAATAAAAATAAAAGAATCAGATCGTAATTGAGCTTTATAAACCCCAGTCTCAGTCTGGCTAAATTTTCAGGTCTGTATATCTCTGCTTGCGTACCGTAACATATTTATAAGCTAACCATGAATATTTTTTAAAAAAAGGCTTCGTTAGTAATAAGACATGGATTAGTGCTCTCGCCTCACAGGAAAAAAGGTTCCTGGCTCGAGCATGCAGGTCAGCTGAGGCCTTTCTGTGTGGGATTGTGTCTTTGTAAGTTTCCTCAGGTGCCCCGCTTTTCTCAGTGCAGAAACATACATATTGGTTCAGCTAATGATTGTAAAATGACTCTGAATTGCTTAATGACAGCTGGGAAAAGCTCTAGCCCCCTGTCACAGTGAGTTGCATAGTCATTTAAGAAAATGGATGGTTTCTGTAATAATGTCAAGTGTCTTGATTGAAACTTCTCTACCGATGGTTACTTTTGCATTTGTCTTTCAGTGGAGTGGTGTTGAAACAATAGACGGAACAGTAGCTGACAGAAATTTTGAATAATTGTTGGTGTTTTAAAAAAAATGATGGCTTTACCTTTTCAAATTCAGGAGCTTTCCTCTTTTCTGTCATTGCACAAGTACATTTAGCCTATTTCCTTCCATTTTTATAGACAAAGCAATCGCTGAACTAAACTGGTGATCAGTAAGATAATCATTTTGAGGGCTAGCCCTGCAATGGAAAATAGTAAAGTCATCTTTGAACTATCCGTCTCAAATTATGTACATATTGATTGCTGATGAGTGTTCATGTGCTGCTGTACAGAGGAGTGTTCTTGTTCCAGGCATTCTGCCTGCCTTATTTAAGATTCTGCAGTAATAGGATCGAGGTCTCAAGGTCTCCACACCTCCATTTCCCTCCTAGCTTTTAGTTTCCTCGCTTGGATTTCCTCTCTTCTAATTCTTATTTCTGCTTAAAAAAATAGTCCGACCTTCTCCCCTACCTCGAAGCTCATTCATTGTGTTCCTCCTCGTAGCCTCTCATAGTTCATGCCCAGCCTTCTTTCTTTCCTGTCTCATTCCCAAGCTCTCTTCACACTGTTGAACCTCTTTACTACAGCCTCTATGGGCTGATGAATATTAATGAGCGATCAATACGGACCTGCTCGTGCAGCACAGAGTATTTTTCTCAGTGTGTTTGCGTGTACTTGCACGTGAATTCAAATGACAGGGAAAGTAAACGCATACAATGCTGCATGTTTATCTCAGCTCCAGTGCCAACTCGCCTCATGAGGTCATTTAAGCGACACTGCTTTAATGTTTTAATTAGCTGAGCAATAATTGAGGCCCTGAAATAAGGAGATAAGACTTGTTTTCTGCTATAAAAAGCAGTTACTATAGTGACACTATGGGATGCCGTTTTTATTAAACACATTTGATGCTATGTAATGGAGTCACATTAATAACGCTGTGTTAACATGCTGATGAACTTGCTTTGCAGAAAGATTTAGTTTTTTCTGCCTGTGCTCCGTGGAGGATTGTGAAGGTTTACAGATTATGGAAGTTCTGCCATCTTTGCTAATTAAACTGTAAAACCTTGATTATCTTTAGCACAACTGCTACATTCAGCAGCAGTTTAATTGTATCGCTTAGCCAACGCATATGGTGACACATACATTTTAATTCTGCCATGTATGGACAAGTCCTTATTTTATCAGAGGCAACTTGGCCCGAGTATCTTGCCCAGTGGGAATAAGATACTTGGCTGTTTATGCAGTTGTTTTGTGGTGTATGAAACAGATGCATATTACCTCTCTAAAGGAAACGTTTGAGTGGAACATTATTGACGATGATATTGATCGGCACAGGCTTTCTTATTTCTTTTCAAAGTTTTTCTGTCCCCAAGCAATGGTTTAAATACCATTTGTGGCAAATCATTGAGCAATAATCTACCCTTTTGTTATGATTCGGCATTTCAAGATGACATGAATTTGTGTCTAAGAAATACAATCCACAAAAAACGGCACTGCTCATATAAACAATGTGTTGATCTGCAAAGACCAAAAACAATGCTGAATTGCTGAAATATGCGATTTTCTTCATGGCAGCACTCTTTTTAACAACCTTGAAAAAATGTGCCAGAAAACCATTGAGCCATTTTCTGTTTTGGTGTTTTCCACGAGGTCTTCAAGATCAACTTATTGATTTATTGGTTGAAAATTGACAAAAATCATTGTTACTCTAACTTAAAAGCTACGATTCTTACAGATGTGGTGTGTATTGTAAATAAATGTAAAGTTTAAAAATATAAAATATCATGTTACGTTTGACCCCTGACCTCTGCTTGAAGGTCAACAGACTTATCTGAAGGTTATTAGTGTTAAAAGTGTTAATGATACTATACAGATCTGTTTAAAACCGTTTTTACTGCCATTGTTTGTATTATAGGGAATTATATATGTGGATTCCTAATATCACATTACTTCGGACTGACCTCTTCTTCATGTCACATTTAACCTCTACTCTTACTTTTACATTTCATATCTACCTTGCAAGATGACCCTAAATGTCATACTCTCTTTGTGAAACGAACGAACAGGGATGATTAGTATTCAGTATGCTGTGAAGGGCCCTGGTTCAGTATTTCAAAAGACACGTTTGTCCTCTTGTAAAAGTTAGATGATAGGGTCTTTTACACTTTGGGTAGACAGCCACTTTTCTAGCTAAGCTAATGTAAATGTGTTGTAGTTTTTATTAAAAAGGAGTACCCATATTTTGTAGCAGTTTCTTAAATGTTTAGCCAGCTAAACAAAATCTAATCTGAAGAAATGCTTGTGACCAACTGTTCACGTATCCTGTGTCAAAAGCAATTATAACAACAAATAAAATTTTAATAAGATTTTTTAAAAAATGAAAGCAAAAAGATGCCCATTGTTACCGATCCATTTAATTGAAATTTCTCTGTGTTATAAATATTCATTGTCCTTGGTAGCACAAGTAGGTCAACACAATCAGTCCTGAATGAATATAGTTGTTAAAAACTGCAATAACAAAATCTGAAGATGGCTGTGAGCATGTGGATGAATACGAATGTGGACACATGGAAACTTTCCTTTACTTTGCCCACATGAAATATGAAAACAAACTCTGTGTGTGGTCAGAGATTCGGTGTGCACACTACTTGTGTGTTGTTACTTAATGCAACTGTACACAATTATGTGCAGTAATTCACCACGGTGCAGAGAAAATCAGCCTGCTAGCTTAACTGTCCACGTGGCACTCAGTGTGTAGTGTTTGAGCTGAGACCAGTGGGTTAAATTATGCCACGGGAAACAGAGGCAACATTCAAAACAGGTTGACCCTCAATGATTTATCCTCAGACAGGCTTATCTCTCATTCTGTGTCCAGCTCAAAACCACGAAATCATAACACAGGATCAAATGGAAGTGATGTCATCACTCAGGAGTAATGGGCCTTGACTTACAGTGCTTTATTGTGTTAAATGGTGTGGGCGTCGTATCTAATGACAGTGTCAGTGTCTACATTAATGCTGCGGCTGTCTTTGAAGACAGCACCTTGTACCGTAGTCAGTGTCTGCAACTGTCAGAGAAAGAGACGCCAGAGACGCATCACTGGAGGCTGGAAGAAATTTTTTTTTTTTTAAATCTTGCATGTCCTCAGTCGACATCTCTGAGCGTATGCACTGCTGTCCTACTGATGTAGCTAGTTTCAGATTACTTAACTTTTAACTTAGACCGCCAGGCTGAGCTCTTAAGAACACCTTTTTTAAAAGTATTTAACCTGTGACATTTTGATGTTAGATTTCAAATGTACTCTCGTTGTCAAATCATACAGCACAGCTGCTATTCAATCTACACTTTCCTTTCCATGGAAGCTTTTTATATTTTTGCTGTTGTGAACAGCTCGAGTATGTGGATTCTTTTTTTGGAGAAAATCTTTGTTTCAAAAACTTTGTTTTTACTTCCAAGGTACAGACTAAATCAGTCTGTAGTGCTCACTATCAGAAAAGAATTTGTTAAAATACACTGATTGAAAAATGTAAAAGAAAAGCTTTGAAATCACATCAGGGAAAAAAATAAATAATGCTGGACATCTATACTCGTATGGACAAGGTAATATGTTAGGAATATAAGGATGCCATTTGGTGCAAATGGAAATGCTCAGCCTACAGAGAACTGAATTTAAAGACACCTTGAAACATAATGTCCCAGAGGTGTTGTATTTTTACTTATTTTTAGTGAGGTGAGCTTGGTATTGATTCCATCATCCTCCAGGAGCTGCCTGCAGACTCGCACCATATGAGGCCAGGCAGTGTCGTGCATCATGAAGTACCTAGGACCCACTGCACCAGTGTAGGCTCTTCTAATTCTAGTACAGTGGTTTGCAAAAGTATTTGGCCCCCTTGAACTTTTCCACATTTTGTCACATTGCAGCCACAAACATGAATCAATTTTATTGGAGATACCAGTCCTGGTGATTGGTGAAGGTCCTCTATGATCCTGTCTAGCTCTCCTGAAGTAACCGGCTGTCTCTTAGAATCTTCTTTATGCTCTTGAGACTGTGCTGGCATATAGAGCCAACCTTCTGACAGTGGCATATATTGATGGGTCGTCCTGGAAGAGTTGAACTACCTGTGCAGCCTCTGTAGGGCACAGGTATTACCGCATGCTACCAGTAGTGACACTGACCCTAGCCAAAATCAAAGCTAGTGAGGGGGTAAAAGTTGTCAGAGAAGATGAGGGAAAACTCTCAGTGGCCTTCACCTGTAAATCCATTTCTGTTTTGGGGGGGTTGTCTCATAGTTGCCCCTCTAGTGCACCTGCCCTTAATTTCATTAATACCAAAGCGGCTGAAAAGGATTAGCAATCCCCTCTGCTGCTTAGCTGACCAATATCCAAGAGGTTTTATTGAGTTGGTATTATGCTATGAATCAATTCCTGATATAAATCTTATGTAGGTTTCCATATAACTCTCATCTTGATACATATCATTGATGAATCAAAGCAGCATTTATAAACATTTGCAACCTGCTTTCTCTCATTGCTAGAGGTGGCTTTTAAAAAATATTGTAAAGCTGTAAAAGCATCTCCCTTCAAAAAGATGTGGAAATCCACCTTAATCCTTCAGTTTAGCTACAAGAGTAATCAATCTTTGGGAAAGGTGTCTCACAGAAGCTGAATTTACTCTGAAATAATACAAACAAACAAAGTTGGACATTGGTCTCTGTCTCATGAAATCATGAGGGAGGAGAAAGAAACAACTCCACTCTTTTCAGCTCATATACTATCAAATCCTAGTGACTGTGATCGCTAATCACTTCACGCATTCCCTGATCTTTGTCACTTTGACACTTAGATTTCTAACTAAAATTAGTTTTTCAGTTTAAATGTGGAGGCATTTATATGCTTTATAAAAATAAATCAATCCAAATGAGGTAATACATAGTTAAAAAATTCACAGGCGTCATCGGCAAGTTAACTTAATGTACACAAAGAGCCAAGAAAAGGGGATGTTTTGCTCCCAGATCTGCTCCTGTGTTTGAAACGCTCCCCGGATGTCCTACTCGGATCAGCTGCAGATGCTTATTTACGGTATAGATATGTATCAAAGTATCAAAGCGGAGACCGAAGTGGAATTTAATTTTGTGGAAGAGAGAGAAGTCGCAACAAGACAAATCTAGTGAGTGAAGATTGTGATGTTTTTAGCGTGCTGTACGCTTTTAACTGACTTTATACGTGTGTCTCACTGTCCTCCTTAGCCTGTAAGCCCGGTTTAGAAACTAGCAACTAGGCTGCTATCAAAAACTAGCTGTAGCCTGAATCCTTATACTTACTGCCCTTCACTGATTTCTGCTGAAATTTAGGATTCATTCTAAAGTTTTATTAATAACATGTAAAGCCCTACATGGCCCAGCTTCTGTTGCTGTAGCAGAGCTATGAGACCTGACCCCAGCAGTTGGCCTCTCTTGTTGTCTGATCGGGGTCTTCAGTTGTTTGATGCGCCTGTGTTAAAACCAGAGAACCATTCTTTAGAGGCTGTAGCTCCTAAACTTTGGAACAGTCTTCCTCAGTCTGTCAGGTTGGTCGAATCATTTTGTTTTAAATAACAGCTCAAAACTAATTTTATAGGTTAGGCTTTCTTTAATCTCTCTGTTCCATTTTCATTTTGGTCTTTGTTCTTCTCATAGTGTACAGAGGTGTACATATGAAGGGATGAAAGTAAGACTGTATGTCAAACTATGCATGTTTGACTGTGTGTTTGTATGTTTGGACATGCACACTTATTTTTGATGTGCAGTTTTATGTCAGACTGCTATGTATGCTAATACTATGCTACTATGTCTAAATTTGATAAATATGGAAACAGCTCTGATCGCTAGCTGTTTTCCCTCACATGTTACCAGACATCATCTTTTTTTTAACTCATAGAAACATATCAGATAAAATCTAAAAAAATCCTCTTAACATTAATGAATAAAAAAACTAAAAGATGCCACAAATACCCTGTTTGCTAATGTCACTGTTAAAAAGTCCAATCACTGCCTTATCAACTACAATCCCCTAATCTTATGCACAAATTACCAACACAAAAAAATAAATTTTTTTCTACAACTTATCACTGATTGTATTTTCTTTTACTGATCCATCCATGCAATTGGAAAACTTTAAATGTTCAAAACTTTTAATGTTTTTATATCTTATGAACCCCCATTAAAAATAGAATTAGTTGCAGATATAATACTTGGCTCTGTTCACAAGTCTTCATTGCCATCAACAGCAGAGATAAAGCACAAGAACGATCCAAGGTCTCTCCCTGCAGATTTCTCTAGGCCACAAAGAAATGTCTGCACTAGCCTGATTAGGAAAGCTAAATCAAATTATCATCTAGTGACAGTCATCTAGTCTTACTTCCACTAAATTCTACAAGACTGTGTCAACTTTTTAAATTAATCAAGGTCCCACCTTCCACCTCAGATCAAGGAGAGATCAGGTTGTGGGTTTGATGATCCTGAAAGACTCCATAGCTGAAGCTTTGAATTACCATTTCCTCCCTTGTGGTCTTTTTATTTAACAGGAATATGTGTTCATTCTACTATATATAATTACCATATTGGTTCTGCAGAGGGATGCCTCAATGCCTCACCCCTTTCTTGACTATTTTTTTTGTTGTAAAGTCATAAGTCCTAAGCCTTAAACTATGTGCTCTAAACTAAGTGTTTTGCATATTTGCCACATTTACATGTCTCAGATCATTAAACAGATTTTAATATTAGACAAAGATAATCCCAGGGAATACAGAATACAGTTTTTAAACGATTATGTCATTTATTAGAGGAAAAAAACAAATCTACCTGACTCTGTGTGACGTTAAGTGATACCTATCCCTGGGAGAAAGAACTTCTTTGACATTTTGCGATAACTGCTAATCAGTCTTTTACATCACTGGAGGAATTTTGGCCCACTCTTCTTTTCAGAAGTGTTTTAATTCAGCCACATTGCAGACTTTTTGAACAGGCGTAGCTTGTTTAAGCGCATGTGCAAGGATCACAATCAGATTTTAGTCCAGACTTTGACTAGACTTCTCCAGACTTAAACAATCAGAGGTGGACTTGCTGTTGTGTATATCAAATAATTGTCCTGCTGTAAAACTTAAGTGCGCTTGAGCTTCAGGGCATCAACTGACAGCTCGACTTTCTTCTTTCATTGTCACATGTGTTTAGTCTGGACATCACTATGAAGAGAACTGGGCTCTGAACCTGTCGTTTCTGGTATTCTCTGGAAAATGTCAAACAAAATCCAGGATGTTGGGCTGTGAGTTTAGGTGCATCTAAAAGATGTCAGGCCCTCATGCCACCCTCATCTGCATGTTTCTGATAGTTTGGTCAGGAACTAGCCTGCTGGAGATTATTGTAATCATTGTATGTCCTCTACACCTTTGAGATAGGGACTGGGCTGGGAGGCTTGGAACACCTTACTATTTCATGTTTAGATGTGCCATCCTGCATGACCTTTGCACCCTGAATGGCATGCATGTATCATCACATGCTAACAGTAGTGACAAGAACATAATAAAAAGTAAAACTGGAGAAAAATCAGTCAGGAGAGATGAAGAGAGAACAATGGTCTGGGGCTGCTGTCAGCAAATCCACTTCCTTTTTTCTGGGGGTTGTCTTGCTCTTGCTTCTGCTGTTCCCATGTGGTCACTTTCATTTTTTACTAAAGCAGGTCAAATGGATTCACAGTGGTTTTTACGTCTTGAACAGTTTAATTAACTTTGTTATGCTGTGATGTTTTTATTATCTTAGATTTTGAGCAGCATATAATAACAAGTTTATCAGCTGCATTGAAAAATATGCCACAGTAGTTTGAATTTCATGAATTGTGATGTCCAGAAAAGACAACTATGCTGAAATACACAATATGTGACAGAACGCTTTTAAACACAGTGATCAACACTGCGGTCTTTAACAGTTAAAGTTTATATTGAATGAGGATCGGGTCCAGCAGTGCTTGACTTGCATTTTCCATTATCTTGATGGTTCTTCCTCTGAACGACCAATTGAAAAAGATTCTAATGTAACGGTTGTCTTGTAGGAAAAAGCCTCGTAAAGGTGAGTGCAGCTGACCTATCATCACTGCATTTCATGGACGTCTAGATCTCTGCTAATAATGTTCCATTTATTTCAGAAATGACACTCCCAATCTTTGCCCCTCTATTTAAACACTGGCAGCAAGGCCGCCTGTGATAAAAATGCTGAGTTCACCTGAATTTCCCTGAGGCCGTTAGGCAACGAGACAGATGCTGATTGGAAGGTGGGTGAAAAAGGAGGTGATGATTGTGAGGGGTGCCATCGTTAATCACAACACTGATTACTCACACGGTCCCACTTTACCACAGGACACGGCGAGTCATGTGTGTCTCCTGAAAGAGACTGTGTATCATAAAGCTGGATTCGACTAATAAAGTCCTACAAGCGTCACTTTTGGTTCATGTCCTTCCCCGGCACTCAGAGTTTATGCCTGCATGTACATCTAACCTATTAAAAAGCAGGATATAGCAAATGAGTAAATAGGAGGAGACTGTGTCAGCCAACCAGTCAGCTTTGAATCTTTAGCAAAACATTTAGTCAGCGTTTCTATGTCCAGATGAATCCACTGTTTGGGGTTTTTAGTAAGATGGCTTAACTGTTAATGCCAGTTGACAATGTGATGATTTTTTTTTTTTTTTTTTGGGGTGGGGGGCTCATGGTTAATTATATTCATATACATAACAATTGTTCTGCTTTATTTGTAGGATATTTTAACCACAAGGAACTTGTTTCGTTTCAGACTGGGATCGTCATGTATTCAGATATTTAAAGTTGAGCAGTAGAGCCAGAATGATTTTTGATTTTTTATTCTTTTCCTAAAATTAGGTATTTGCCAATCTGTCCAGCTGACACAGCTGATAAATACATTTAAAAACAGAAAAAAGTTGATTTAAAAAAACAAAACAAAACAAAAAAAAACCCAGGAGTAACACTTTTCAGCCATGTTAAGGTTGTTTTGTTTTTTTGTTTTTTTGCCTGTCCCGTTTGGCTCTTTTGCCATCAGAATTATTGTCTAAAGGCGAAGAAAGATGCCCAACGGATTTAATTTACCAAATGGACCATCCCAGCCTTGCCATAATGGTCCATTTGATTCACCTTTTATTGTTTATTTTATTGTATTTTCACTTGCTAAATACGGGACAGACTTGACTGGGGAAAAGAAAGGGGAGAAAGAAAGAGGGAAAGAGAAACAGTGGAGAAGAAGGACGGTGATAAAGGGCAAAAAACAACAAAATAAGCAGACAAAAAATACAAATATCAATCACCTGGATCACCTGTTGAGAAAGAAAAAAGAGAAAACAAGCAGAAGAAAAAAAAAAAGAGCAACATAATAAACAACATCACCATGGTCTATGGGAATATGACAGTAAATACTAAATATTAAACATTATTGTGCAGCACGTAATATCGACAGCGCACAGTGTGCTTTGAGGTAGCAGCCAAAAAGGGTGTAGTTTGTGTGTGTGTGAGCACCCGTGTGTAAACCTGTGAGCATGAACGTGCTTGTATTAAAAGGTTCCTTCATGTAATGATCTGCTAGAGGGTGTGGGGGGGCCACAGCCCCGTCCTCCAGGGCATGAAGCAGGTATGGAGGAGATCATGTTAAGGTTGTTGACGTGGCTTAGTGTGTCCACCAGAGGACAGTCTGCAAATTCCCTGTTTGCAACACAGCTCCTACAACCAGTTGAGCCAAGCAAATTCGGGGAGAGCGTAAGTGAGTGCATAACTACAAATAACAAATATATTTGCAGTGACTAATATTTGAGCTGTCATAGTGTAACCATTGTAATACCTCGTCCATCCATCTGCTTCCGCTTATCCTTTTCAGGGTCGCGGGGGGCGCTGGAGCCTATCCCAGCTGTCATAGGGCGAGAGGCGGGGTACACCCTGAACAGGTCACCAGTCTGTCGCAGGGCTGGTGACCATTCGCGCTTACATTCAATCCCGCATTCACACCTATGGGCAATTTGGATTAACCAATTAACCTATCCCCACTAACTGCATATCTTTGGACTGTGGGAGGAAGCCCAGGCACTTTTCTCAAAAAGTGCCTGAGTCCTTACTAACACGTTCCGAATCGAGAATCAGGCCTTTATTTAAAATAGACTGCAGTTGGAGACGAAAGAGCCCGAAGCACTGTGTGTTTGAACAAACTGTTCTTATTTATTTCATCAAAAAAATATGCAAGAAGGAAATCTGTGTGTTCTTTCTACCGTTTATGAATTCTTGCTATTTTTACTAAGATTTTTTCTCATCTGCTCACAATTGTTACGGCTATATTCATTTGTTTTTCCTGCCAAGTTGTTAGTCGGAAATGCAACATATCCATGTTTATTGGTTGTTGTTGTATTTTTAGCATAATCCAAATTTTCACTTAAATGAATTCTAGCAGCACAGTAGTGTAATCCTTTAGTACAAGCAAGTCCCTTTGACAGAAGTCCTCTTCCATGTGGTTCTATTGAACGGTTTTCTATGTAGCTATTTTAGAGCTGGACAGTTTGTGAATATGTCCATCATGAACCCAATAGCCCAAGCTGCTGCAAAGGCCGGTAATTTCCCTTCTCTAGGGGGAAATTGCAGGGCTTTTTATCCTGCTGACGTCGGAGAGTGACATGATTCCTTTGACGTCAGAGCTTAAGGTGTGGGCGTCATTTTTGTGTATTGTTTCAGTGAGTTCAAAGCGCAGCAGCCCCTCTGGTGGTGCCTAACAGCTGCTGATTGTGCAGCTGCTTCTGTGTCCATGCTGCTTCTCTCAGGTCATGGACATAAAATCATTCATTCATATCCTCATGCACAAAATAGTACCATAAACCCAGTGATCTCAGATTTTCTGTTATTTAAAAGTTTGAAAATCAGATAGGCCGTAGAGCAATTGTGATGCAATAGATGAACTATGTTTGCTATCTGATAAGAAAAATGATAACAGCAGCCTGAGATAAAGTCCACTGATATTTTGTATCATTGGGTAAACCTCTGCTGTGTATAGACATGATTTTATGTCAGTGACAGCAGAGAAATTGTTAGATCTCTCAGTGTAATGCAATATATGCTGACAGCACTACACACTAGAACTTACAGAATGAACATAAAGGTTAATCAAGACCTTTCGGAACAGCATAACTATAAAGGTTCATCACTGTGTGTTAGTTTCAGGGTACCCACTAATTTCGTCTGACCCCGAGTCGTGCTCATGCTAATTGTTGCCGTCCTGATTAAGTTAGTTATCTTTGAGCATGTGTGCAAGTTACAGTAACTGATGCAGAAATATGTATTACTAATATTTAGCTGTGTGCTGGCAGTTATCAGAGGTGTACCAACTTAGCCTATAAAATAACCCATGCAGAGTATTGATGGGGGCTCAGGTTTCGCCCATTGGCTTTTTGGAGGGACCACCAGGAGCCAATTAACAGCAAGAAAGGGAAGTGAGAGTCCAGTAGTGAGGAAGCAGCACACATACATTAGGACCTTTTATAGAACATGTAAGTTGCCTAAACTAAATAATAAGAAAAAGAGAATGAAGAAATGTGAGAGATTTAGATAAAGATTTCGTCTGAATACGTCTGAAACAGAGTCCCCCTTTATAATTATGTTGTGTGTCATATAGTCGTAGTCATATAGTTGACAGATTGGAATTAGGCCTCACTTACAGGACCACATACAGAACATAATCATGCTAACAGATTAGACCAGGGCTGTTTTCACACCTGGTGTGTTTGGTCCGTTGGTGATCGCCAACCTCGATCCAGACCAACTATCAGGCTCACGTTGCAAGATTGAGCTAAAACGCTTCTGTGGTCTGTTTTGTATTGTATTCTGGGATGCGGCAAGGTACTATATATGTGCAAGAGTCTGTAAAATATAGTTACTACTACTAGTTAGCAATACATTTTATGATTTCAGTTCACATTTGAGGAAATTCACACATAGTTTGGTACCAATTCTTTTAACATTTTAGCTGCACTTCTTTCTTTTGGGTCTTAATTAAAGACTAGCCTCTAAACTGTCTCTGTACTAAGTGTTGCTCCTCATGGTTTTGGCTTCTGCTGAAATTGTAGACCTGCCATGCTGAGTGAATTGTCTGTCAAAAGTTTAAAAACACTAAACAGTTGTTTTGGTTTGCATCAGATCTAATTTAGGTCTTTCTGAGCTTTCTAAGCACTACCCCATGAAGGAACCTCAGGAGTGACGACGATATTTTATAATGATACCCAACAGTTGTAGAAATACTTGAACCACAAATGATGCAAATGCTCTGCCAACTTCAATTTAATGATTTCTTGTTTTTTTCTGACTGTGTTTTGCTGTGCTTTGTCAACAGATGGAATCAGTGTGACGGGCTTACCAATCTCCAGTCCCCTCCGCCAAGTCCTCAAACCCAGGGCTGAAACCAAGCCCGTCGGCAGCGAGTCCAGCAAGGCTGAGTACAGCCACATTAAGGTGACTAAATAAAAGCCTCTCTGAAGTGCGTGGGGAAGAAAGGAAACCTTTGCTCAGTTCAAAATGCAAACAGTCTGTTTCTTGTGCTTTCTGGCTTGTTGTATGGTTTAGTGAAAATCCATTTTCATCCTTGTCCAATCTCACTGCACCTTTTCTCAAATGATAAGTATCTCTGGCTAGTTTCTTTACTTTCTTACTTTGCCTCTGTCTCTCTTCCTGTTCACACCAATAGCTCTGTATACTGTGTGTGCATGGTTTTGCACAATTTACTGTCAATTAGACTTTCTTGTAAATGTCTGTGGAAGCAGTGTGTTTATGTGGATGGTAATACATCTTGGCTCCTGATGCACTCTGCTCATTGAATCTGAGCTGTAGACACGAGGGGAACATCTTGGGTTTTTGTACAAAAATAGCAAGAGTGAACAGGAGAATAAATTAGACTAGGTAATAAAGAGTGGTGGAAAGGAGACCGGCAGAATGAGAATGCACAGGATCAGCAGGGGATGTAGTTTCACTGAGGACTTGTGGGTATCTGAAGGGTAGAAATGGGCGGTCTGACTGAGTCTAGTTGCTGAGGGTTCACCTGTAGCACAGCAGACACCTGCAAGTGTGGAGACTGCATTGTGTTGCCTTTGAAAGTCACAATGCCACAATACCTGTGAAAGCTTTGTCCTGTATGAATCATCCAGAGAGAAAACCTATTTTGTTTGATGTTCAGATGTGCTACCGAACACACCTTTTCCATTGAAAAGTTTGATAGGATGATGACTAATTGTTGGGAGGGGGAAAAAAAGAAAAACCTTTTTTCATAGTCTAAGCCTTGGTGAACTTAGAAGCTTCTGCAAGGACTTGTCTAGCACTTACATGATCTTATAAAGGGAAAAAATGACTGGGCCAAATGATCGTAGATGAACAAAAAGTGGATATTGTGCTTTATACTATATTTCTTTAACTTAATGTAAAGATTTGGTTATACTGTATAATGCAAAACTGCTTATTATATTTTTTTGTGTGTTTTGTGTGATTAATGGCCATCTAAACAGAAAAAACTTACAACAAAATGTAAACTATTTTTGATCTTTTTATTAAGTATATACAATTATTAATAGTTGAAGCTCATATCATACATGGCCAAGAATTTAAGAAAATGAGGTTGGTGTATGTATAAATAATTCCTGTTAACCAGCGTTCAGGCTTCAGCCTGCTCTAAACCCTTGGTTTCAATTTTTGGTGAGAGAAGAAATTCCTAATATATTCACCTCAGATGCAAAGCTTTAGCTATGAGCAAAGAGGCCCCACCCACCTGTTGTTCGAGCTGGCATGAAGGGAGGGGAAAGGAAAGTAAACAGCTTTTTTCAGACAGGGGATGAACTGAGGGACTGCACCAGTGCCCAGGATGAGATGCATGAGGATTATTTGGGATCATGCAGAGTAACTCCAGCAGAGACAAAGAACAAAAATATGGAGCTGGAATTTAAATGACAGGATATCTTTGTGTTTTGAGCCTTTTTGTTTATGGTTTGGATAATCTGCAGTGCAAGGTCAAAAGCAGCTGCAATATTAGTTTGTTCAGAGAGAACATCTTATCAAAATTCTATTTTAATTTTCTGTACTTCCTAGACAGAGTTTTATGTATTGTTACGTTCCCCTGGGGGGGTCTAGGCGGTGAGGGGGGGGGGTAACAAAAGTGACCGGGTCAGAAAAAGGAGTCAAGGAGGCGAAACAGTAAAATGAAATAGTTTTATTGAAGTAATTCAACTAAAAGAGACGGACAAGCCGCTATCACCATAAAAGTAACACAAACAAAACTCAGGCGTTGGTCAGTAATGCCAAAAAAGTCAAAAGGAAAACGCAGCTCACCAGCTGGAAACCACAAAACACAGCTCACTAGCTGGAAACACCACAAACACTCAGCTCACTAGCTGGAAACACCACAAACACTCAGCTCACTAGCTGTACCCACACAAATGGCACTCTGGCCCAGAGCTCACCCTGCTCTGGGCTTAAATACCTTTAATTGCTGATGGGAGTCAGCTGTACAGGAGGGAAAGGTGGCACCTCAGGCAGGAGGTAGTGGGACACGCCCACACAGGCACCCTCATTAGAGAGAGAGGCCCTGCTAGGGCCGTAACACCCCCTCCCATAAATGCAAACCCATGGTTTGTCAAATTTACGATAACACAAAGTGAGTCCATAGCCGTTTCATGAAGAAATAGCAGGCTTTCCACCTACCAAACCCCATAGCACCGGTTAGGCATTGCCTGCGGAAACTGCCAATCCCATCTCAGTGGGTTCACCACGTTACCAGAGAGTGGCCCCAGACCCTCGAAACAGTTTCCCATGGGATAGCCGGGGCTTCGAACCATCACGTGTGTGTAAAACTCTTTTTGGATTTGCTGGATAAGTTGTTAAATATCCATTGTTTAAGATGGGCTGGACATTTTAATCGGTGGTTAGGCTTATTAGAGGCAGAGTTTGATTCTGGGTTTAAAAGCAGAATATGGTGCACGAACCTCCATAAAAAGACAATTACAAAGAGACTCTGGTCGTGCTAGAGTTCTGCCTTTGAGCAGGTTGTAAGGACGTGAGCTTTTTCTTTTCTTTCTTGTAGATGTATTGTTGGACATGCAGTAGACACCAGAGTGATTCATTTCACTGTGTGCACAATAGACGCCTATGCCTGCATGCTATAGCAAATTTATTCTGGGTTTGCAGCTGTATGACTCATTGTTGTTATAGGGTGTATTGTTTTCAGCACTTTGACTCAAACCTACAGGACCCAGCACACTTTTAATGCATTTTGACGTACAAGGGAGGAACAGGTATGGCATTGTTCAACATCCCAGCAAATAAGTTGGGTTGAGTGGATTCTATCATTCTTGGATGACTGTACACCCAATATTAACTGTGATTTTTCTAACAAGCTGTGTGTTTGTATGTCTTGAAAGCTTTCAGTCAAAATCGGGTGTGGACCATGTATGGACTGCTTAAGAGGCACCGTTGCTGTAAAAGTGGACAATCCAGAGTCTGTTTCATGCATTTCCACCAAAATAAAACAATAAGAGTGCCAGCATCAGTACAACACCACAACAATCCGTCACCCAAAGTTGGACCCACCGACTTCTTTGGCTTTGGAAGGGGTTAGCACAAATACTTTCCCTAGGAAGTTACCCCAGCTTCTGCTACATGTTATATAATAATGAGCTCTGAAACATGCAGAAATGTGGGTGGGTTCCTTAATGACAGAAACAGAATTTGCTCGTACCGACTCCACGTTGATCAAAACGAAGCAGCTGATTTGTTTTCAAGTGCACTCTGCTAAAGTTCATTGGCTTTAAAGCTTTAATGGCAAACCACAAGATTTTATGAGAGCAGCTTTGTTGTTTTAGTATTAGCAAACAAGCTAACATAGTAATAAATCTGTTTGATTGTAAGGAGCAGTCAAGCCCAGTTGGTTTATTTTGAGTAAAAAGGAAAAAGATTGCTTAAGCCATTAGATCAGTAGTGGTGACCATCAGGTAAATGTATTCCTTTAATATACAGATCTATATTGACATGTACGCTGTTTGTTTTTATAGTCTCTTTCATATCACTGACCTCGTTATGACACCAGAGAGAGGGGACATAAAAGGTTCATGAGCTGCACGGCTTACTGTCAGTCAAAAGAATTTGATTTCACCCCTTGACACAGGATGATAGAGGACGCCATCCCTAAAACAGGCACTCTGTATGACGTCACCAATGTAAACGCTAAGTAGACTCAAATAAAAATCAAAGCAGAAACAGGAGGATATATGTGTAAAAGCACCCATAGAGGTCAAGTTTGGCGTGTAACATCTCAGACTTTCTTGACGGACATTGAAATTTAAACATGCTTTACGCAACTTTAATACCCCGTAGCATCAACACGGAACAGCAATTACATACATTACATAACATACATTACATAGGACAAAGGCTCACAGTACAAGACAGATTCCAGCATAAAGGTAGGAAACAAAGGATGATGTGGCTTCAGGAAGTAGAGTGAACAAGCAACCCAGCTAGCTGCTGCTGCATTGGGTTGGCAAGAAATTTGTTTGCGTGAGCAGATATGCTCATGTTTGTGAGACAAAACCCGGTTTTATCCAGCGAAGCCTCTACCAACTGGAATTTGATCAGCGTCGAGGGGACAAGAACAGCCAACATCAGAAGGACATTGAATTCATTATTGATTTTGGGGGTCACATCTGACCCTGAGCTGCTCTGTTTTGGCTAAAGTTATTTAACATTAGCTCACCTGCTAACCTGGATAAACTGTATAAGGTTGGTCTTTTTTCCAAATTCATTTAAAAACTTAAATTCCAAACTTGCCATAACCATATTCATAGTAACTAGCTTGGTAACGACGACCCATTTGAACCTCATTAAATTTTGCCCTTTTTTAGCCTTTGCATTGACAGCAGGCATTTACTGATTTTAACCATTATGCAGTTGCACAGATATTGCAGAGAGCCGAATTTGGCGCTGAGCACAATAATTGCTGTTATTAAATCCAATCTGTGGTTTTATGGGATTGTCCAATATTGATATTTTTGCGACATGGTTGTTTCTGGGAAGCAATTTATGCGTGAATGCCAGCAGCGCTTTCTTCCATATGTCTTCTCTCGTCCATTCGTCTTCTCTTTCTATATTGGTAAGACATAGTAGCAACCCACATGAATTCACAAACCCAGTGAAGAAGTGTTTACATCGTAGAAACTTTAAACATTGCTATTGTAATGAGATGGCTTTCTAACCATTTGATCATCCTTTATGAACTCTCTCCATGTTTTAGTGCCTTTTAGCATACAGCTACTGTTATATGAATACTGTTAATTCGTCATTGTGTGTGCGTGTGATTGGATGAGAGAGAATTTGTATTAGCTGATAATAGCGGTTTTTGGCCGGGGGATGGATGGACAGATGCACCGGAAATTGAAACCCTTCTAGCCAAACTGGCTTGGCACTACAGTACCCTGTTCTCTGTGTATCTCCGTCTTTGCTGGGCCAGTGAAGTGTGAATTTGTTTCTAACACCTATACCAAATTTGTCTACTATTAACTGACAGGCATATGCTTCTACACGCTTTCTTCAATAAATCATATTCCTTCATGTTTTGTAAATATGGTCAATGTGTTTATCTGGCACTGTTGTGTTTCTTGGCATGAATATTTGCAGACTATGAGTAAGTGCAATCAATCATGACTGATCTGTATTCAGCACAGGAGGAGTCCACATGTTTATCTCACTGACCTTCCATCGCTCAATCTTAACACCTGTTTTTCAATGCTTCTACCAAACTGCAAATGCCTGTGGGCTTGAAAATGTGTGTGTGCTGTCAGGGTGGAATGGATCCACAGTAGGTGAAGGAGACGTGGCTGCTGGGATGTGCCGTTTTTCCCGATTATCTTCAAATCTTCAGGCACTCATCTCCTGCGAGAGCGAGGGCATGTCCTTAACTGGGTTTCCTTGACACTGTCAATTACTTTACTCACCTCGTCACCATAGCTTTATGCTTCAGTCTGTCCTGAGTGGGAGTCCATCACCTCGTGAAGCTCAGTTCTATTTGATTGTGGTGCCAGAACCTTGGTCGTGGACACAAACATCTGATGTGCTTGTCTCTGTTGAAAACATGAAACTTACTTGGAGTGGGAGCAGCTGCAGAGTTTTTTGTGTGGATTCTAGTGTAGGGTGACTTGAGTAACAGTAATCCCACTTTTGTGACTGTGCATGACTCTCTATAACACCGGCTGGTGTGCAGTCCAGTTCATTCACTTAGCCCTCCTGTGAACCTTTCTTTGGCGCTCGCTCGATGTCATCAGGGGCATTTCGAGGGGACGCTGTGCTACAGAAATAGGCTGGCCCCTCAGACACGTTCGACGATTATCTTCAAAACGCCAAATGTCCGGCATGCTGTGAGACTGCATCCAGTGCAATTTTGCTCTCCTGTTCATAATGCCACATTATTGGAGTATAGAGATTGAGGTTAGAGTGTAGATGTATGTGCTCCTCTGAGGGAAACATTCTAGGACAGAAAGCTTTTACCGGGCTTCCTTGTGCCAGAATCAGGGGTCTTAGAGTGCACAATTTTCTGTGCAACTTGCACCTCCTAACCCAGCCAAATATGAAATGAAATAGTCTCATTGCAGGTGGTTATTTGGAAGACATTTCTGCAGTAATGTCTCTGATAGGGGCTCCCAAAGTGGATTTGATGCTCAGAGCCTTTTCTATTCTCTGCTTATACTTTATGTATAATTGTGTCTGTTCAACAATTTCACTGTTGGTTTATAAAGTAAACCCTCATTCCTGATCTGTAGCTTCCTGAGGTCTTCCTGAGTAGCTTCACAGTAATAATGTGAAGGCATCATTCTGATTATCAGTTGAATCAACACCTCTAAAACAGTTCAAACAAAATATTAAAACCTTAAAATACTAACATTTTGTTCCTTCTAAAGAATGACTTCGTTGTCCAGCTACAAGCAAGTCGTTTTCACCAGCTTTCAGTGGAATTGTCCACACATTCAGGACCCTCAGGTGGCTTCGGTGAATTAAGAGACTTCAGCAGAAATGATCCGAACCAAAGAAACTCGGTCTAGGCCTAAAACCCGCTCTATTTGTCAGATTTCTTTAGCTGTGCCTTAGTCTTCCACTGAGTGAAAATGATAGCAGCCTGTAGCCTATAGATTTGCACTTGGATAATGTTTTTGTGAAAGAATAATAACATCTGTCAGGCTGGAATTGTTTGTGACTTCCTCAGCATGCTAATGCAATAGCCAGCATTCTGTCTGCACAGCTATCTGCTGTTTCTGTGTATTGAGTCTCTTTGGATCTGAAGTCTTTTCTTTCTGCTTTTTGATCATTTCAATTAAAAAAACTATTCATTATTGGTTAGTTTTAGCTTCATCATGGTCTTCTCAGCTCAAATAGGACTAAAGTCCACAAAGACACTCAACAGCAGTTGTGTAAAAACACTACGGTGTCAAAGATTGTGGCTACATAATCACAGACAGTGACAGAAGAGTGCAAATGACAGCTTAAGTTTAGAAAAATCAGTTTAGCAGTTCAGACTAAAAAAAACAAACAAGGGAAAATAAGTTAAATGGTCTGAAACATTGTTACAAACATTCACTCATGCTTATATTCACAACAATGGAAATTTTAGATTTTTGAATAGGATGTAAATGAAAACCAGACAACACATGACACACATTTCAAACACGTGCAAACATGGGTTCAAATGGGGTTCAGCTCATGTGAATATTTAGTTAAAATATCCTCAAACTAGTAATACTGTGTGAGGTTGTGGTTATAAACATAAATCTAGATGATTCTGTATCCGTTAATGTAGAAACACTCGTTAGTTCTTATGAGTTTAGGAGCTAAATTTTCGAAATCTCTTCAGGAAGCATCGACTCAGCAAACTTCAAAAACCTTTCCAGGATTTATTCTTTTTTTGTTACCTTTTGAACCTCATAACACACCATTACTATGTCATAACTTGAGCAAGGTTTTATTTATTTTCAGATTGTCGGTAAGTCCCAGACACACATATATTCCAAGACATTCATCTTAAACATCCTGGCAACAAGGAAAATTGAATCGTGCTTGAGAAAAGCTAATGTAAGCACTTTTGAAACCGTAGACGAGTGTGCCTATGGCTGTGTGCAGTGAGAAAGAGCTATGCCTTTGGAAAAGAAATGCTGTCCAACACACACACACAGTTGGGTGAGTGTTGGGGGTGGGCGGGCAGAGCTTCTTCAGGCCTAATCAAATCCAGTAGAGACAGTCAGAGTTGGCTTGCTGCCTGCCAACCAACCTGCCTGCTATTTTTAGAAGCCCAGCCCTGCCGATGGCAGTTCAGCTCTCTCCACATATACAGATCCCGGCTCGTGATAGAGATATTTATAACTGCCACAGTTGTCTGCCCAAGTGTGAAACTCCAGCTGAACAACTGAATGATTTTCTCCTCTGTGGCGCAGGATTAAAAATGTTCTTTCTTATCTCTCCCCTTTGGCTTATCCACAACCAACTTTATGTTCAGTTGTATAGCGCTTTGGGTTGAGATTTTTGAAGACTCTGTGAATTTAGCTATAGGATGCTGTGCCTATGGAAGAAATTAAGCATTTAAAGCTGATTGCAGGTTTGTGTCAGGCCATTTTCCGCCAGATGTGGCATTTTCTCACTCTTTTTTTGTGTGCTTTGTTTTAGCAATGGGTGTCTAGAATGACAACTGATGCATTAATGCGTGTCACCACAACCTGTGCTTACCTTAGAACTCCGTCCCATCAATTTGATCAAAATTGCAAATCAGTTTGTAAAAAGGGTCACCAGCACCTTTATTGCCTTAGGAAACTTGTTCATTTCCACATTGACCAAAAAATTTTAACTTTGTTTTATCGTTCTTTTATTGAGTCCGTTTTATCCTTTTGTTTGGTGGCATGGTTTGGTCAGACCTCTGTCACAGAGAAAAACTCTCTAAATCAGATAGTGAGATGGTCCAGTCGTCTGATAGGTGAGCCACAGTCTTGTTTAGCCTCCCTGTACTCTAAGCAGGTACAGAGGATGGCTTTATCAATCCTTAAAAATGGTTCCCATCCTCTAAGGGGTGAATTTCAGCTTCTTCCCTCAGGACGGAGGTTTCTATTTCCAAGATGCAGGACAAAGCGTTATAAAAATAGCTTTGTCCCCGTTGCTGTCACTGAATTAAATAAGAACTGTTTTTGATTCGAAATATTAAAGTATGTGTCACAGTGAGTTTTATATATTTACTAGGTATGTGTGTTTTTAAAGGGATGTCAAATGCTGTCATTTTTCTGTAAAGCAAATTTACCTTGCCTTTAGGTATAAATAAAGTTACCTTACCTTACCATCATGCTAAACTAAGCTCCTTGCATATAGCTTCTTTTTTTTCCTGCTGTTTTTAGTTATGTGACAACCCCAAGATTTATAGACTCTGAAACTGGTCATGACGCTGGGAATCAAATCTGAAATGACTGTTAAATGTTTCCAAAGACTTCTGAAAAATATGCGTTTGTTGTTTCAACCCACTGTTAGTTGCATAAGCTATGTAGTTAGACAAAATGCTATTTGCACTGACAATCTAAAAGACTGAACTCTCTCGTGTCTGATTTGATCATTCCATATCACACCATAAAATTTTGGAAATCCACTGCGAGACAAAGTAGAAGCCTTCACTTTGTTAGAATTTAGGTTGTGTTTTTCAGTTAACATGACATTAACAGTTGGGCGACTTCCATTTATTTAGTTAAAATGTTGGATAGTAGTTAAGTCAGATGAACTGATATGGCAACTGTTCAAGACTAGACACCGTCTGTGAGCAACTGCTAGCAATGCAGAGACTATAGCATTGTGACAGTGGAAATTAGTTATTAGATTATCATAATGTTTTTTTCCCAATCTAACCACTTATTGTTAGTTATTATTGCTGCCATAGACGTCATACTACAATGACCCTGAAGTTATAGATGAATCCACATCAGATAGCATGCAAATTTATCTAAATGGCACTCACCAGTGTATTGAAAATGAATGAATGGGATGTTTAGTGTTGGCCAAGCAATGGCATCTCACCAAGAAATCTAAAAGTGCAGCACAAAGTGAACATTATTATCTCATCTTTACCTGAAGGAGCTTTTTCAAGATGAGCACAATTCATACAATTCAGCACAGTTAATAACACGTTTTCTTTCCGGGCTATCCATTACTACCGGTCTTTATCCAAAACGCTAGTTATTGACGTCTATAGAAAATTGCACGTCTTAGCAGAGAATGTGAGTTGACGCTGCAGTGTCACTCCCATGAGAAGAGTAATGTTAGTCGTTCCAAATATTGACTTTAAGCTCATTAGAATTGTACAGATGCTGCTTTTTTTGCTTCATATACTGTATGTCTGTGTGTGTTTGCACGATTCAATAAATCACTGCACCTATTTCCCCACCTTTTTGTTTTGTTTTTTTCCAAGGTGTGGCTCGAGGCTTTTTGCCCAGTACAGTAACTAATGCTTATTACAAAAGCTGAAAAATGAAGTACTGTGTTTTTCACTTCCAGGGCTCCACACTGGTGTAATAACAGAAAGCTTTGATATCAAAGCTCACTTTGGTTGTAAACAAGTCGATAGCGTTTTATTCACAGAGACACAGGATAAAAGCAATAATTCAGTCAACCTATGATTAGGCTTCCTGTGTACCCAGACATCTTGGTTTTGGCCTCTGTATCATGGTGGATAGTATCAGTCTCTGAAGGCTGAACTGAACTTTACTGCGACAAAGACAAAAGATTTTGTAGACTTTTGTGAGCATGCTGTTGATGTCCATGATCATCATCTGTGTTTATGCAAAATGTTCAAAGTGAACAGTTCTCAGGTGTTGGTTAGATTTCTAACTGTGGTGTTCTTGAGAGTTGAGGGAATGTAAAATAATGGAGACTAACCAAAAGGCATAATCATCATGAGCTGTAAGTAGACAGAAAACCCGCTCACTGCGCAGTGTCATTGGATTTGTTCCTACAAGCCATTTATTTCCCTGTGCTTCATTTACCTGTTGGCACTACACAGTCGTCACTGATTGTGGTTTGAAATCCTGCCTGTGAACCACAGCTGTGCCCATAGCACCTTTACTTTCCCTACTTTATCAGCCTGTTGTCTCCGGGCTGCAGCAGGTACATCGCTCGTGCCTCAGTGCGAGTTGACGTGAGGAAACATGAGCGGGGAGAAATGGGAAAATAGATGGTGTTGGCTGGGGGATGTGTCACCAAGATGTAGTGTGGACGCCTCCAGAGATTTCTAGATTTCTTATTATATTTTATTTTGCCTCTGTTTTGCTCTTTGCTACAAAAATGTAAGCAAGACATGCTATAGACTCTTTCATGCTCCAGGTAGCGGTTTGATGAGCTCAGATGTATAATTTACTGCATTTCCTTCTATATAAAATACAAACAAAACAGAACTACAGTTGAGTGTGAGCCTTGTTTTTTACCCCCTTTTGGTTGTTTGCCTTACACGTAGCTTTTTCTTTAAAGGTTAGTGAATGCATCACTCATTAAGTTAAACCTCTGAGCTTTACCCAAGTGAGAATCGTTTATATTTGAGCAAACTGTGAAAGGGAGAACTTGATTTCCTCTGAGAGTCATCAAGCCTGTTGCTTCAGAGGAAATCTTTAGAGCCTAGTTGCAACATGCAAAGGGAGCACCCATTTCTAATAGCAGAAACATGAGTCGTCTTATTCAGTATTAGCTCTTTCATCCTGGCTGTGCTCGTATATAAATGCACCGGGAAGACTAGTCGGTGTCATTCATCTTTTCCCCGATGGCCTGTCACGGCTACGTTAGTGCTAACGCTGTGATTTGGGACCTCCTGTCTCTAACTGATGGCCAAATGATCTGGTCCATTAAGACATGTTCCCCAGGGACATCTGAGTTTTGTATTCTTCTTTCTAATTACTACTCATGTAAAATGCACAACTCTGTCTGAGCTCCCAGGCAGCTTTTTATTAGCTAAGCAACAGTTGGTTGACTGGCTTGTCCCCATAGATTTCTTTATTGGTATTTTTGTCTTCTATGTTTTAATAAAAGAACCTAAACATAAGTATATGTCATATTTAAAGTGATGGTGAAGAAATAGAATGTGCAAATAGGATTTAAATGGTAAAAATATTTCTCAAATCTGAAGTCAAATTTGTGTAAAGATTAACCTTTAGGCCAAATTGGTTCTACATAAAAACCAGGGAGGTTTAAATGGAACCTGTTACACTCCAACACTCCACTTTGGCAATTTGTTAGTTCCAGTCATACCAGAAGTATATAATGAATAGAATATTTAACAGACCAGAATGTGACGTGAAAGCTACAGTTGTAAGAGTTTTCTTTTACTGCACTTTATGGACTCCTGTGAAAATACACCCATGATTTAAAAGCTTATAGAATCACGTGTAGCCACAAACCTCTCTCTCACACGATCTTTGTTACAACGTTGCTTCAGTTCATTGAGGTTTGTGAACATTTGTTTATGCACAGTTCTTTTAACTTTCCACTACAGCATTTCAGTTGTGTTGACTTTGGCTGAATCCTCTTCTTGATCAACACTTCAATGTTTTTTTTGTTTTTTTTCTGTGCTTGGCATCATCTTCCTGTTGCGTTTCCCAATTTTAGCCAAGCTTTAGCTTGACATTGACTCCAGAATAATTTGATATATGGAGTAGTTCAGGTCCTTTAAGGTCCTGTGGCTTAAAAAAACAACCCAGATCATTACCTACCTATTTTCTGCTGTGCTCATGATCAATCTTCTGCTGCATTTAGCTGTTGGTCAGATGGTCTCACATCTGACTCTAGAATATTTTGCTATACTGATGTGTTCATGGTCATCTCAATGATCGGTGCCCAAGTCCTCTAGTGGCAAAACAAGGCTGAATCGTCACACGAAACACAGCAGCTGTTTACATTGTACAGACAAAAAAAATAAAATAAATAAAAGCACCTAATCTAGCACCTAGCACTACTGATGTGTGTTACACATCAGTGAAATGTATGAAAGTACCTTGACGTAAACTTTATGGATGTTAGAATGGTGGATAAAAGCGGTGCATGAGCAGCATAGATCTGAGCAAGGTGTTTGCTGTCTAACCCATGTCATCCAACCCAACTTCTGAAAAAAAGTGACAGCCCAATTAAATATGGAAACATTTACTTTTAAGTTAATGTTTTAATTGGCAGGTTATGAATTAGAAATGACCTCCTACAGCAAGGAGGAGTAACAGGCCCAAAAATATCAAAAACAGCACAACCCGCTGTGATCAAGTAAATGAAGCTCAGTGAAAAACCGCCCCAAGAAGGTCACAGTAAAGTTTTGTTTATTAGCTTGGTGTTCATGTGTTCGTTTGTGAGTGTGAAATTGTTGGTATATGCAAGCCTAGGGGGTGAAATTAGTAGAGAATCAAGCGTTTCATCATGCTTGCTGGACTTGAATCCATGTGTGAAATCCAGTGAGGCAAGCCAAGCGTGGCTCCATATGCTGCTCGTGGTCAATGACTGAACCGGTGTCAATCAGATCACCTTTGGATGCACCAAAGTCACCCTCAACAGGATGTTTGTGTAGCAACTGTGCTTCTGACAGGTCTTTGTTGGCGAGTTATTTGTTTATATTTAGTGTGTGTGTGCATCAGCATGCAGTTTATAATTTGCTCTCAGCTCTTCAAAGCAGGTTTCACATCTTTGTGGTCGACTGCTGCTGATAACTTATAAGAACAGCAGTGGGGGTCCAAGGTGTGATGAGAGGCTTCTTCTCGTAGTCTCTCCAGCTGGTAAATGGTGTGACACCTGTACTGGACCACAGGGTTACATAAAGGAGCAGGCGTTTGGTGTCTGAGGCACCCGTGGGTCGTCTGTTTACCTCTGATCACACATGAACAGAGGCAACACTGCGTGTGTGCAGTAGCCAGCCTGCATCTCATACAGATGCAACTCTGTCCCTGAGAAAATGCAGTGCTGCTGTTCATCCTCTTTCCTTTCCTTACATGACTCACAACCTATAATCAGATTGAACAGTATGTAAGCGAATTAGTCAACACTCCGACAACAAATCAAATTACTCTGGATGAAATGGTTCTTTTATCATCCACAGGAAGTACTTACACTCATGAAGCAGAAACACCTGGGTTTGCATTGTATGAGTAAGTGCCCAAATAATATTGACAATAGCTACGGATTAGTTTACTGTCTAAATTTAAGACCCTGTGTGTAGAATTCACAGGCAACAGTTGGCCACAATAATAATAGCGATTACGAGAATCATTATAAAGTTGTAACTACTTTTTATGAAACTTGGTAAATGATTATTATATATATATATGAAACATAGATAGTTCTGTTTGAGTAACTGAAGCATGTGAAAAATCTTAAACGTAATGACTTGATTAAAGATTATTCATCTAAGAGTGTATACAGAAGTGGCACAGCAGCATTGTTCCATTGTTACAGCTCCATTTTTGGAGGACCATGATGACCCTGGTGTTGTAGCCAGTCAGGGAGCTGTGATTTTAAATATTTGCACAAGCGGTACGCAGGCGTTTCCCTGGTAACCGGGTGTTGTTGGGTGAGGATGCAGAGAGAGCGAGAGAGAGCGGATTTGTGAGCAGGGACAGTCCTGAAGGGTTTCAGCGAGCTCAAGAGGAGAGAGAAGCTTTAATTGGCTTCTGATTTTCATGGGACTGTGTGGACTGCATGTCCCTCCTGAGGATGTCACTACCTCAGCACTCATGTAGATTTTGCACTGCAGAAACTGAAACGGTGTAGCATAATGTCTGGTGCTGTTTTCATAGCAAATCTGCAATGTCTGTGTGTGGTTTAACATGCAAATCACTCACATTAGAAACTGTCATGCATCACAAATGTGGTGAATGTGGTTCTAAATGGCAAGATTGCACAATTTAAAACTCTTTCCCTCTTTCTTTCTCCCCTTCTTTCCCCCAGTCAAGTCTGTCCCGTATTCAGTAAGTGAAAATAAAATAAACAATAAAAGGTGAATCAAATGGACCATTACGGCAAGGCTAGGATGGTCAGTTTGGTAAAGTAAATCCGTTGGGCATCTTTCTTTGCCTTTAGACAACAATTCTGATGGCAAAAGAGCCAAACGGGACAGGCCAAAAAAAAAAGAAAAAAGAATGTGGTTCTAAATGGCAAGATTGCACAATTTGAAAGAATTATTTTTATTAATAATTCTACCTCTGATAGACATTTTATGTATTTATTTATTATTTTTTTGTGTTTATATGCTGGGAAATATTTAATGAAAGTTTAAAACAAAATTGGTGTGTCATCTGAATGTTGCTGGTAAAGTAATTAGATCACCCCCAAGAGTTTGCAATAATTACCCAACAGTATCCACAGAAGACTATTTTGCTACATGAGAGAGTTTGCAGTTTGACACTGTTTGCAGGCACAACACTGTTAGAGGTAGCATTTGCCAGAATAAAGGCAGTTCAGGGTGGGATTTGATCCTAAAAATCCAATTATCCCTCTATGAATCATTTTTTTGTCTTAAAAAAAAAAGTGGGGTAGTGCAGAGCAGAGATGGGCAGTAATGCGTTACTTGTAACGCGTTACTGTAATCCGATTACTTTTTTCAAGTAACGAGTAAAGTAAGGGATTACTATTGCAAAAACGGTAATTAGATTACCGTTACTTTCCCGTAGGAACGCTGCGTTACTAAAACCGTGATTTATCTTTTTTTTTTTTTTTTTTTTGCGAGAATGTCTCATGACAGTGACGTAAGCGAGTGCAACGTTCATGACAACAGCTGTGTGCAGATCAACAATGGATAAAATGGAGTGCGGGAGAGCGTATGAGCGTGCAGCGTTTAAAGCGTGGAAGCACTGACCTTACTTTGAGTTTGATTCCATAAAAAGTGACAAAAACATTAGCGTCCATCGTGCGTGGGAAGAAAACTTCTTTTTACAGCGAAAAAAACCCCTAAACTTCCAACAAGCACCGAGTGCGCTACAACGTAATGGGAAATTCAGAGAAACTCGCGGATTCTTCCACTGACTGCTGCGGCACACCTGCATCAGGGTAAACCTCCGCCTACCCTACTCCTGCTTTACAGGTGAAAATAGAGCGACAGGACCGCTAGTCTTTTAACTTAATTTATTTTCTGCTGTGTTTTACTTTCATCTATTTGAAAGAGTGAGTGCAAACACAAGAAATATATATATTTTATGTGCTGGAATGTGCAGAAAATAGGTTTAATTATTAAACAAATTTCTTCCAGTAAGAGAATGTTGCATATAGTTAAATTTTTGCTTGATGCATAAAGTTAAAAGGTTACAACTAATAAAACAAGTTTTAAAAAGAGACTTTTCCATTTGATTACATTTTGTATGATGGATTATGTAGAAAAAGTAGAATTGGGCTGAAAGATCTATCGCTTTATTACCTATTCAGGTTGTAAATCGTGTTTTTAAAAAGTAACTAAGTAATTAATTACTTTTGAAAATAAGTAATCAGTAAAGTAACAGGATTACTTTTTTGGGGAAGTAATTAGTTACTGATTACTTTTTTCAAGTAACTTGACCAACACTGGTGCAGAGTGAAACTGCAACGCAGGTACTCATTGTATTTTCAGTCATGAGCAATGAGACATGCCTACAGACGGCCTCTTACGTGGTGGTTTCCACTGGACCTGACTGTTTTTCCAGTAGCTAATGCTTAATGGTGTTTTTCCTCATTCAGTCATCACTAAAAAAATAATTAAGCTGTTTTTAAAAAAAAAAGGGTAATGTAATGTCTCTGTTAGAGAGGGATTATATTCTGTTGGAGATGGACATCTGCAGACCCCATAAGTCTTTACTGTTATACTTTTCCCAAGTTTGCTTGAAATCCACCTCATCAAAGCATGTGTTTTTGGTCTGCAGGAGGATAGAGAGTCATTTCTAGTGTTATGCAATTAGGATGGCATGGTGGGACTAAAAAACCATTCGGAAAGGGTGTATGGGAATTATGTCAGATAAATACCAGACAGAAATAAAGATATTAATTGTGGATAGACCTCCTGCCACCTGTAACAATGTGTGGGCCACAATGAAGAATAAAATTCAGTGGCGAGGTAATAGAGCTAACAAACTGCTGTTCGGTTTTAGGCTGCTGAGTTGTGAAAATGGAGAATAAATTCACATTTGTAAATGAAATGTGAAATTGTAGGTGACTGTAAGGGATGTAAGGTATCCTTTTTTTTTCAGAACTTGTATTGTATCTATTATTAGCCCTTATTTATATTTATTGCATATTATATCAATATTTAATATGCAGAGTTATGTTTACGATGATGAATGAGTAATGGGGAAGCCGGCCCCAATAATTTCAACAGATGGTTGCAACAAAGTTGCATGGGCAGTGACACCTCAGACCCCCCTTTATTCAGACCCCTGGAAGAACACAGGCACGATCAGCATCACACCAGCAGTGTAAATCTGATTAGCGAAAATATAAACTAAACTATAGAAACTATAAATATAAAAGACATGAAAGCAGGATATTAAAAGCAATAGGAGCTAAATGAGCTCCTGATATAGAATTATTGTGGTACGTTTAATAATGTATAATAATTTGATTACAACTTAATATCCACTTGATGGCAGTTATGTCATTGTAAAGATGATTATTAACATCACTACGGGCTTATGTTGCTGCTTTTCCCCCCTCTCACTGCATGTCACAGTGACAATCATATTACCGGAATGATGCAGCTGCCGGAGGGAATTTATGTCATACAGTGCTCTTCACATTTTGTGGCACTGTTTCCGCTCTCCTCCACTTCCTATAATAACTTGAGCTTGACATCTCGTAACCCCCCTCATCGCAGATTCCTCATAGTTGGGAAGGCTGCTCACCCACTGTTTGAAATGTCTCCCATCCTAATTGCCACATCAGAAGCAAACCCTAACTGTGAGGGGGTGCAGAGCGTGACATTATAAACACCGCGGGCAGAAATGTCAGGACCATCATTAAATGGATCTGCTCTGGACTCTTCCGCATAGGCTGGCGAGGTTTTTCGGCAGGTTTCGGAGCCGGTGAGGTGATTATACCATGCTATGGCAACTTGTGTGCCCCCGGGTCATCTTTCTTACCAAAAAGTACAGGTGAATAAATAAAACCTTCCATATTTTCCCTGTCAGCAATGCTAGCTATTTATGTCTCCATGCAGCGTGTTTGTTACAGAGTAGTTTTAGATGCCCTGTCCCCCATCGGCTGTCAAATCAACAGACTGGTTCACAGCGCCTTCTCTCCTCATCGTCTAGCGATTATTACAAAGTCATTACACCACTGGGCCAATAAAAACATATTCACTCTTATCAGTCCTCCTGCCCTCTCCTGAATCTGTTGCCAACAAGCTCAGCAGAAACATCTTAATGTCAACTGTGTCAAGGCCATAAATTGTTTGACAGTGCCTTTGCAAGCATAAAATTCAGACAGCACAGTAATCTCACATTCTCCTATTGTTGCCAGCATGTTGCGTCAAGTTTGACGCCATCATACGCTGTCTTCAGTGATGAAGAAGAGCACTCAGCATCAGTTTCCAAGTGTCTGCAGGGCATTTGGCAACTTAGTCCTGTCCGATATTTGATCTGGATTTCACTTCAGCTGTTTAACTCTTCACTATTTCTCTGTAAGTTGTTCACCCTCGGGTGCCCAGCTGATTGGCTCAGTGATTGACACCCAGGAACACACATGAGACGCAGTCCTAGCATCTTTCCAAATGAACATACTGCATCTGAATGCCCTCAGGCGATTTCTCAGTGTCCCGCCGAAGTCGAGGCCAGCAGGCAACTTAAACAGCTCGCTTCCCTGCCACTAGGCAGATGCAACCGAAGCAGGGGTCAAGCCTCATTTTAAGGACAATTAGACACGGAGGCTACAATTTCATCTCATTGTTAAAGTACACCGTGACCCTCTGTCAACCCTGCGTTCAACCACCTGCCCCAGATATGATGGAAAATCTGAAAATAAAAGATGACTTGGATTCCAGATAATAAAAACAAGAACAAGATCAAGTTGAAAAAGTAAATGTTTTCAAACAATAATAATCTTTGATTTATGCCATTTCTAGGTTTGTAGGTCTAGGTCTGTGGAAATAATGTGGTGAAAGTCTCTTTCTGTGTGCTTGTGTCTGCAGTTACTGCCATTAAATTAGTGTTAATCTAACATTGTTTTTTTTTTAAAGGAAATAGACTGTGGAAGACAAACATTCATTCTTTTTGAAGCATTTGTTTTTATTAAACTTTACCCAGTATGTCTGAGATAAATGAACAAAGACCTCCATATAATATACAGTGGGATGCAAAAGTTTGGGGAACCTTGTTAATAGTCATTATTTTCCTATATAAATCGTTGATTGTTACAATAAAAAAAATGTCAGTTAAATATATCATATAGGGGAGACACAGTGATATTTGAGAAGTGAAATTAAGTTTATTGGATTTACAGAAAGTGTGCAATAATTGTTTAAACAAAATCAGGCAGGTGCATAAATTTGGGCACCACAAAAAAAGAAATGAAATCAATATTTAGTAGATCCGCCTTTTGCAGAAATTACAGCCTCTAAACGCTTCCTGTAGGTTCCAATGAGAGTCTGGATTGTGGTTGAAGGTATTTTGGACATCAGGTTTGATGGCTTCCGAGCACGGACAACTCTCTTTAACTCACACCACAGATTTTCAATAATATTCAGGTCTGGGGACTGAGATGGCCGTTCCAGAACGTTGTACTTGTTGTCAAAGGAGCTTGGAAAGAAAAGCGTCTGGACTTCTTTAAGTTGCTTGAAGACGTTTCACCTCTCATCCGAGAAGCTTCTTCAGTTCTAAGGTCAAATTGTGGGTAAACTTTGCTAGATCCGCCCCTGCACAGTTACCAGCCGTCAGCTACGTAGAAAAAGATCCTCGAGTAGAAAGTAATAATAAATAAATTCTAACAACAGCTGATCAAGCTTAAACGTGCTGCTGTTGTTCAGCCGCTGGTTTCCTCTTTCTGGTGCAAAGTGGGCCAAAAACAAACCAGAGAGACGGACTCGCGACAGAAAAGCCGATCAGCTGATCATTAAGCAGTTTCATGATTGAAGTAGCAGCCAGAAGAGGCAGTCGCTCCATATATCGTTTGGTAAGCTTAACGCAGGAATGCTTTACAAACATTCAGAGATGGACTTACACACTTGCTTTACTTCTCTCGGGGATAACTTTGTCGGAGATGAAATGCCAGGTTGCTAGCGAAGCTCCAAATGCTATCCAGACCACCGACAGGTCCCGCATGCCACAGCCGCTCTATCACGTGATGCATACTGCTCCGACGTGCTAACGTTCTGAGGCGAGTTACGGCGTGTTGCAAGTTTTGTGAGGTGCTTTCGTGATATTTAATGGATCGGATTACATTTTTTATTTTTCTCCGATATCCGATCCAGTAATTTAGGTCAGTATCGGACCGATACCGATACGTAATATCGGATCGGTCCATCTCTAGTCACAATCAGCCAGGGTTTCGGGTGAACCCATTGTGAAACCTAGCCCCCACCCTGTCATGTGATTTACTGATGTCAAATGGCCGAGGATGTGAGTGGGCGTTAAGGCGTCTGGGAAGGGATCTGTAAACTGGATTATAGATGGCAGACAGTTTGTGACGTAAACCACCGCCTCTGTTCGAAGATGGTCGTTCACAGTGGACATAGATGTCCTCTTTAACTCTTCTTTCAAACCATCTGTCCTCTCTGTCCAAAATGTGAACATTGGCATCCTCGAAAGAGTGACCGTTGTCCTTCAGATGCAGATGGACTGCTGAGTCATCGCAAAAGTTGTGTCAAGCAATGCATTTTCTGCTCAAACAGAAGAAAAAGTGAAACAAACAACACATTAGTCACAGAATTCTTTGCATTTTTGACTGTTGATTGTTCTTCAAAGCATTAGAGACTTCAAAAATTGATGTTATTTTTATTTCATTGACTATACGTGTGCCTTCAGTGGTAATTGCATTGTGTGCTTGACTATGCTGTCAAGGAACTGCGTTGGTATTGAATCCACACTGCTTAAATTGATATTACCTGAGTAAGACAGCCTATAAGTGAATTTTCCAAAATGTTGAAGTCCTCTAAGAAACACCAAAGCATTGCCTTTGTGCCAACAAACAGCAGTCAATAAACCTCGTAAGTTTGTGCATTTTTGAGAGTCCCCATTTCTGCCTACCTGTCACTGTGATGCTGCTTCTTAGTATTCCTGTCAGGAGACGTGTGGCCATGCCATAATCTTCTCAGCACGATGCGTCAGGGTCTTTATCTCCATTCCAGTGCATTCAAAAAGCCTTCAGTTATTTGTCTTGTCTTCTCCTTTTTTGTTAATCCATTATGTGTAGGAGTGCGTGTGCACATCCATTGTCGAACAGATGCTGTATTTTGTGTTGATGAACACAGAGGATGGTCTTATGGGGTTTTGTTGTGACACAACACAGCAATGTGGCGTGATGGCATTCAAGGTAAAAGCCAATCTGCCATCCGTGTCCTGTCTGCAGTGAGTAAGTGTTTTTAAAAAGATTTTAAAAAAGGCCAATGAAGACACAAGGCAATGGTGGTTTTCTGTAGTACATTTATATTAATTTAAACCAGCTTAATTGTGATGTTATTATCAAGCATGTAGAAAAACATCAATACAGGCATAAAAATGTGTAGGAATGGTTGCAAATTGGGGCAGGGATAGCTCAGTAGGTAAAGTGGTCGCCCCATGATCGGAAGGTCGGCGGTTCGAATCCACTTAACGGCTACCCTGAGGTACCCCTGAGCAAGGTACCGTCCCTACACACTGCTCCCCGGGCGCCTGCTTAGTGGGCTGCCCACTGCTTCACTGAGTGAATGGGTCAAATGCAGAGAAAAACAAGTAATTTCCCCATGGGGATCAATAAAGTATCCATTATTATTATTAAATTGGTTTCTAAAAATGTAAACGGTCTTTTCGTGTCATTGCTGGCATAAGGTTTGCAAAGATGTTGGTGCAAAGAAAACACCCTGTTTTCTTCTCTGTCTGGATATGTAAGTTTATTTTGGTAAGATTCACCATTTTTGGTCCCTTTTTTATATTAAGCTGTTGAACAGTTGTGCAGAGGTAAGCATTGTCCTGTGTCCACTGACCTGTGTGGATTTTTTACCACCAAGTCACAGGTGCAGAGTGAGCAATTATAAATGGCTTAGCACAAGCTAGATAGCAATAATATTAACTTCCAGCTGTTATCCTGAATCATTTCTATGTCATTTGGTTCCTTGCACTCTCACCAAGGTTTGAAGCGAATAATCAGCAAAAACGATCTTCAAGGTCTTTTATATTCTTCAGCTCTTCTTAGAGTTAAGATCTTTGGGTTTAGTGTGGAGCCGTTTTTACACATTACTGTACTATTATTCCGATGGTAATCCGAGATGCCTTTTTATTTTTCACATATCTCATTGTGTGCTTGTCTTTGAGAATTACGTCCTTTGATAGTGTTTTATTTTGCAGAGACTGAGACTCTGAGACGCATCTTTCAGACACGATAACTAAGGTCTGGATAAAAGCAATCAAATATCAAATATTAAAGCCTTTACTCAATCTAAATATAGTTTGCAAGTTCTCTATTTGTAGAGTTAATTCAATTATTTTAAAATATGTAAGAAAACTGATTCATTTTTATGAGATACGTTAACCAAATGTATTGTTTGTTTTAAACTATTCACACTAACCCAATTCTGAAAGACTTTGGGCACTATGTAAGATGTAAATAGAAATAAAATGCAATCATCAACCCACATTTTATTCACAACAGAAAACGTATCAAATGTTTAAAATAGAAAATATTACTGCTTTAATAAAATATGAGCTCATTTTGAATTAGGTGTGAGTAACAAAAGGTTGGAAAAGTAAGTGGTACTAAAAAAAAAACAGCTGGAGAACATTTTGTAGCTCATTAGGTCAACTGGGAGCCGGTCAGTAACATGTCTAAGATCCTCTTTTTACACCTGAGAGTTTCTCAGAATTACAGCTGGATGAAAATTAATTAATCTGTAAAAAACCTGTTTGCAAATTGTGACCAATTTCAGTGTAATGTTCCTCTACATAAATGTAATGTCTGTAAATCTTAGCAAAATCTAGGGAAATCTCTGTGGGCAATGAATAAGGCTGGAAACCAATGTTGGATATATGTGATCTTCAGGCCATTGGGCAGTGCTGCATTAAAAATGGCCACAATTCTGTCATGGGAAGCACATCGAATAAAACAAACAAAAGTCTGCATGTATGGGGATATGTATATATATTGCCTATGGATATATAGTTTACACATCTGGAAAGACACCATTGGTACACAGTTCTTCGAGCATTCCAGCCCTCTTATATTTCAGCAAGACAATACTGAACTGTATACTGCATCTAGCACAACAGCATGGCTTTTTAGTAGAAGAGTAGGTAGTAAGCTGGCCTGCCTACAGTCCAGACCTTTCACCAGTTGAACACGTTTAAAGCGTCAAGAAACAAAAAGTATGTGAAAGATCAGCCAGAACTGTTGGAACAGTCAGAATGGGACGACTTTACTCTCCACTCCAGCAAGCTGGTGTCCTCAGTTTCCAGGTGTTTATGGACTTTTTTGAGAGACACCAATTTGTTTTGAGACGCGTTGCTGTTTTTGCACAGCTGAAAAGTTGAACTCAAGTGCAGTAAAACTGACTAGAACTAAACTGAATTTATTTGGTTGCTTATTGTGGCTAATCTTAGCAGTTACACATATGCTAGTGTGGTGATCATTGCAGATTTACAGGTTTAGTGTCACTTTTAATATTTGTCACTGTTATTTCAGTTCTGTCAGTATTCCTGCTTTATCCTATTTCACAAAAGGCTGATAACCATTCACTAGAATAAATTAACTGAAGCTCTTTTAATTTATTTCCTCTTGCTTTGCCTTTTTTAAATTTTTTTGCTGGTCACAAACTACGAGACTTTAACACCCCCCCCCCCCCCCCCCCCCACACACACACACACACACACACACACACCAAATACAACCTCTAGTTGTCAGTGATGGTGAACACTTTGGTAAAGTCATTGCTCAAATCTGGGCATTCTCACTGATCATGATGTTTCTATGCATCTTTGCAGCCAGGCATTGTGTTGTGCTATTAAAGCAGTGTGTTGTTACTGGCATGCTCCTAGCACAGCCAGCTCATTACAGAAGGACGTATTTTTAGCATGGTGTGATTGGCGTTTAGTCCTAAGAGGGCCAAGAGCAGAGCGAGAATTGAATGAACGAGGAGCTCAGGGGCTGGCCCTGGACTGAAGAGAGAATCAGAGTATACAATCGCTGTTTGATAGTGTCGCTGAGACAATCGCTGATCCTCGAGAGGATCATGTTGAAGTTATTAGTACCACATAGGCAGCCACAAGATGACACTTACGTAACATAGCAACGGGTCGGCTTGGAGGAAAAATGACTTGCATATCTTTTTATGTCTCACTGTTAGAAATACTCACTATAAACAAATATGTTGCAATACACTGTCGAGATATGAAGCATCGGTTGTTTGTTTGAATGAAGCATTTTGTGTCCCAGTGCAATGTTATGGCTGTTTGATGTGTTTAAAATAATTTTGACAACAGACGAGTTCTGCTGCAGAGCAAAGCTTTAGATAACGGTGTTAGGAGGATAAAGTTGTTCTTTGTTGGAGGAAAACAAGTGAGAGAAAATGTGGACTTATCCTGGAAACTGTCTACAACCGGTTTCTCTACTCAAGGAAGCAGAGGGAATTTAGTCAATCAATTTAAATGAGATTTATATCAACATGCTGTTCCTTTCATTCTGCTGCCAGCACAGCGTGAGTCTGTCTCTTCTTGGAACTGTAAGACAGCTGTTCTTCGTCCAGATCCAAAGCAGACTGGCTCCACCGCTTCACTTTCACAGTAGTAGAGGACGAAAGTATTCGGAGGATATCAGAGTTTTCATTTGCAGCCTTTGTTTTATTTTGCATTGGATCACAAGGTTGGACTTAAAATTAAGCATTCTGATGCTGTTGATATGATACTAAGACCAGGGGTTTAACAGCACATTATTCTAGCTGTTTGGCATTTGAGTACACTGATCTGCCACTAACAGATGGATGACTTTCAGTGAAGTGTAAAGTTTTTTTTGTCTTTTTTTTCTCTTCTTGTTCTTCCACTCGAAGCCAAATTAGTGCAAGAAACACAGTTTCAGGTCATGTGTCATTTAAGACAGTTTTGGCTTGCATGCATTATTTTAAATATACATCAATGCATTTATGTACAGCCCAGTAATAAATCATAGGCTTCAGCTGTATTACTTACATACTGTTTCCGTACCTTGTCTAGTATAGTTATTTATTTGTAATTTAAAAGTTAGTGACCTTTGTTACATTTTGTCAAACCATCACTGTTTTTGAGACTCATTGGGTGATGTGATGTATGACCAACATTCCAGGATCCAGCCTCTGTCAGTGCGCCCCAGGGCAGCTGTGGCTACAATGTAGCTTGTGTGAATGTGTGTGTGAATGGGTGGATGACTGGTTTAGTAAAGCGCTATACAAATACAGACCATTTACCATTTACCACTGTACCATGTGTTTTTATAAGTCCAAAGACTTCACACTATACTGTTACTGTCCATGTCTTATTCTGTCAGTCCCCCCACAAACTAGTTATTTTTTTATGTATAAAGATGTAATGTTCATTACTGTGAAGAGGATATTGTGACAGACAGTTTTGAAAATAGGAGTCAGGTGACTGCTGCTTAAAAATAACAAAGTTGTGCATTTGCTTTAAGATCAAACATCTCAAAGTTGATGCACATATCTTAATGCAGTAGCTGTGATTCCATTTGAATGAGTTCACTAATGAACAACACATCATTGCAATTTGCCCCCTTATATTATCCACCACTCCATTTAACATTTTCTTACTTTTTCAGGTAATTTAACTCATTTTTAATTAACCTGAACGACTTGGCAGATTAAGCAAACACCACTTATTACTGTAATCATGTCAATTTTTACGTCTGCTTCAGCATGTGTGTATGTAAAGCATAAGACAGCGTCATTAGAGCTCTCTCTGGCTGATTGTGGCGTTACACATGCAGTCAGACTGTACTAAATATGATTTTTTTTAAATGCAAGAGGAAGGTGAATAAAAGACCAACCAGCACCTGTTTGTCAGTTTTAGTTAGTGTCGAGTCCTAAGTGAGCATGTCTGGAAAGCATTAGCATTAGCAAAGCTGAAACGTATGTTTGTTTGTTGAGTTGCTTAGGTCTTGTTTCATTGACCTTCATGTTGGTCAATGAAATCATCTGGTTGTAGTAATGTAATGTAGATTACACTGTTGCAGTGTGGGAAAGATTATGTTACAATTAAATAAGACAAAATAGATGAATTCGCTTAGAAATATCTACTCATTTTGAAATGTCTGGTTAAGCTGGATGAAAATCAACTCGTATCAGCTTCATGATATTTAGGTTTACTAACTTCTGTGAATCTGGATAATTTGGGGGTGTTTAACATTGTTAATGTTCTGTTGAACATGTAAGGTTACAAAGCTTAATACTAAGGCACACCTTAGTACACTCTTCCTTATTCCTTCCTAAAAACTGATGGAGTCCCATATGTTTAATGTTTAATCCACAGTGGGGTTCTCCCCTTGGTGGTGGTCCTGAGAGCAACTGATCTACCCTATAATTATAATAATAATAATAATAATAATAATAATAATAATAATAATAATAATAATAATAATGTCGTCAGTCTTTAAGGGTCACATAAGCCAAGGTGTAAGTCCTTTGTGAAACACTGCTCCCCACCCTGCCATCATGTGAGTCATTAAGGTTACAAGGGTCAAGTTGTCATTTTGGGTTCAGTCGCAAGGAAAGGCATCTCAAGACGGCATCATCGGTGGCTGAGAGCTTCTGTCACAGGCAACATAACAGGACAAGACTGAGCTGCACATCTGCACCCAAAAGAGAAAGGATACTCTTTTAAGCATGCTAATGGTTTCATCCTAAGGGGAAGATGAATAGCTTTCATGGGAATCCATGGCGCCATGGAGGGCATTATAATGTATAAGGAAGAGTGTAGGTTTGTAGAACATGAAAATATACCAGAACGTGAAATAAAGCCAGAACCGTACCAGATAAGTGTAAGTTTGGAATTAAGCTGTCGAATGTACAATAATAATAATTCTCTCTAATGTTGTTATCTCTCATTGCTCAGTGGGCTCTGCTTTGTTCATTAAGGTTGTAATAGGTCAGCCGTCTAGCCAGCAGGCTCCAAATCATTCCATTTTGGCTCTCAGCCTCCACAAAAGTGGACAAAGAGCGAAAATAATCAAGGAATCAGTGATTTTTTTTTTTCTCTAGAAAGGCGCAGCCAGTTCCTCCATCAGCAATTTTCAGAGAGATGATATATGCTGCATAAGAAAAAAAAGCAGGACCTTGGATGATCCTTTTACCCTGTTTCAGCCCCATTGCCTGAGTCAGCTAGTGCTCGCTCACCATAAACTGCCACTTTTAATTTCCCCACGCTTCGCCCACTTGGCTGCTTATCCTGTGGCCCTTCCTCTCTCCCCAGCACAGAGTACCTTTGAGTAATTCTGTGTGTCCAATCTCCACCACCCTCCCCCCATTATAGTGGCACACAGCCAGAAAATCCACGCTTTTTCACCCACACTCAACACCTTCTCCTCTCAGTTTTAGGATGTGACATGTTGTTCATGAATCATCTGTTTTGGAGTAACTTTGCAACACCTGTGCCTGCTTGTTTTAGTTTGTTTTGATCTACATTTTTTCCCCTCGTCTGTTCTTTTGCAGACTTTGGAGGCGGTGCTGAACTTCAAGTACTCGGGGGGAGCAGGCAAAGTTGAAGGCTACTACAGGGAGCTGTCTTTGGGTGTCCATGTTGATGTGGAACCTTCAGTGTTTTTCACCCGAGTCAGCACCCTCCCTGCTACCAGGTAACTATTAAAAAATTGTATAGCCTTTCTGTTTTTTATGTTTATTTTACTGTAAAAATCAAAATTTTTACATAAAGAAGTTTATCTAAAGAGTGAATGTGGGGTCTGCAGAGACTGGTGGGCTAGTTTGGTGAACAACAGGATAATAATGAGAAGATAACCATTTATTTTTATTGTACTGACATACGTAGTACAAACTGTCCCACATCGCCTCAAAAGCGCAACAAAACACAACGCGGTAAACTTTAAAGTGGATATGAAGTGCACAAAAAGGTATGAATAATAAATTACAGAATGAATGAATGGTCATAAATAGTATCGTAAATAATCATAATTTCTAAATCTTTTGCTGGCCTATTAACAGAGATGGGCAGTAGCGTTACTGTAATCCAATTACTTTTTTCAAGTAACGAGTAAAGTAAGGGATTACTATTGCAAAAACGGTAATTAGATTACCGTTACTTTCCCGTAGGAACACTGCGTTACTAAAACTGTAATTTTTTTTTTTTTTTTTTTTTGCGAGAATGTCTCATGACAGTGACGTAAGCGAGTGCGACATTCGTGACAACAGCTGTCTGCAGATCAACAGTGGATCATATATCGAGTGCAGGAGAGAGTATGAGCGTGCAGCGTTTAAAACGTGGAAGTACTGACCTTACTTTGAGTTTGATTCCATAAAAAGTGACAAAAACATTAGCGTCCGTTGTGCGTGGGAAGAAGTTAAGTCTGAGTTCAATGGTTCTTCCTCAATTTTTGATCTTGTGACTTTCAACTTCCATGCAGCTTTTATATCTTACCGGGCTATTCGTGTAACCTCATCATTCAAACAGATAAAATAACAATACTAACTCAACATTAGCGACTGCAGTCGCAGACAAGCAATGAATAATAACCTATCACAGAGCTTCCCTTGTCACAGCAACTGTTGATAAATCTCATTTTTAAAGCTTCATTTTGCGTCATACACAGTTTTCTCTCTTGATTTGGGGAGCAGATACTGACATTCTCTTTAACCACTGCAGCAGCAGCCCTGCTATGACACTATTGTTAACCAAACCCGAGGACATAGAGATGATATTTTCACAGATGGGTCAGATAGGAGCAGGCACACTGAATGGATATTCATGGCCTCACATATCCTCACCCACTTTTATTCCCTGGTCTGTCTCGCTTCACTTTACTATTTTAGTTCCCCCAACTGTCGTGAAAAAACTCCAAGCAAGGGAGACGGATCATAGCAGAGTAATGGCCACTTGAGGTGAATCATTAGCAGTAATAATATCTGCAGTTTAAGCCATCAATCTTGGCACTGTGCTGATAGATGTGCTGCACCGACTGTTATACCATCACCCTGTCATCACAGCCCCCTCTCCCTTATCTCTATAGCACCCTTAGCTCTCTCAGCCTCACAGCTCTATTATACAGTATCTATTGGTTATCAACTAGATCTGAAAATATTTGAAATGTGCTGAAATTGAAAGGTTTAGAAATGTTTCAGTAGACTGAGTCTTAAAAACTCCTCTAAAGTGAACTAACCTTTTTCTTTCTTCTTATGGAGAAAATTTATTATGGCTCAATTCCACATTTACTGACTCAGTGGGCTTTATATCTTCAGTCCTTGGCCCTCACCAACCCAAAAGCAAGGTGCTCAAAAACCGCAGTGCATATTAACGTGCAAGAAGTCTCCTCACCCACAGACAGACTGTACTGTTGACATAATGTGTGAATATTTGGCCCCTTTCCATGTTTGCATGGAGAGTCTCGTGCAGAGCGTGCTGTATTTTATATCTGAGTTGCTTAAGGTAAATTTAGGATTGGGATTTTTAAATATATAATAAAGATATTCATAAAACGTCTTTAGCACAATACCTTGAAAACTTGGCTAGTACCAAAAACTAGCATTAAACACTTTGTCAGATTTTTCTTACTCATTGAGTGATCAGAACATTGAAATTATTCGATGTGGTTAGGATAGTTGCTTTTAAAAGTGTTCATTTATTGGAATGAGAGGGGAGATGTTCAGAATGAGTGTGTCCCAAAACTCGGCCTCTGTCTTTACCTTTAGCTCTTTCTCATTCTGAATGTTTAAAGCCGAGTTTTGGGTATTTCTGATTTTTATGGTGGAATTACTTGTAATAAGATCGTCTCTTCAGCCATCAGATTTTCTTTTTAGAGAATGATCATCCTCAACCTACAGGACCTACACTGTCGTCAAACGTCAAATTATATCAGAAACATAATGATTCTCCTTCAGCTGCCTGTCGTTGCTCTCAATTGCAGTGCTATTTTCAAAGAGAAATGTGCACAAACCCTGTGCTAACGCTCTATGAATTTTGTTACTACATCACTTCCTCATTGCCCTGCAAGAATGATGCTCTTTCATTGAGTAACTGTTGTTAACTTTACTCAAAGAAATATGGTTAATAGAATTAGACCAGCCGCACCTGCAGGCCTAATTACTGCCAGACCTGTTAAATCAAATCACTTAAATAGAACCTATCTGACCAAGTGAAGTCATCCAAAGATCATTAAAAGCAACACATCGTGCAAAAGTTAAAGAAACTCAAGAACAAGTGAGAAAGAAAGTATTGACATATATCAGTTTGGAAAGGGTTAAAAAGCCATTTCCAAGGATTTGGATTTGAAACGGTGGTAAGCGTGGCATCCATTGGAGAGTTAAAAGTAAAATCTGTTACTGACCAGAAAGAATACAAAGAGTAGTAAGAGGAAATCCCAAAAAGTTGATTCCATTCATCTGAACAGAAACATTTCGTCACTCATCCCAGTGACTTCTTGAGACTCGAGAGGATGAGGAAGAAAATCAACATTTTGGGATTTGCCTAAAAACATCATGATGATCCCTAAAACTGTTGAGAAAAGATTTTGTGGACTGCTTAAGCAAACTTGAACTTTTTGGAAGGTTACATCATGTGTAAAAACTAACACAGGATTTCATAAAGAGAACATCATGCAACAGTCAAACATGGGGGAGGTAGTGTGGTCTGGGGCTGCTTTGTTGCTTCAGGACCTGGACCACAATTGAGGGTACCATGAATTCTGCTACCAGAAAATCCTGCAGGAGAATATCCAGCTATTAGTTCATGTCCTGAAACTCGGGCTCGTGTTGGTATATGGATATAAGTTTAATTCCTACGTTTTTCTGTATTTTACTTATTCGCATACTATAGATGAAAGTTTGTCTATGTGGCTAAATCTGACATATTTACATGATGTATTTAGGTGTGAATGTCGATTAACTTGAATTGTCCTTATAAATAAACAAACTTGGATTATGCAGCAGACGACGATCGGAAACACACGATCAAGTCACCCTCTGAATGGCAAAAAAGCAGAATGAAGGTTTTGGAGTGGCCTAGTCAAAGTCCCGACTTAAATCTAATTGAGATGCTTCCTCCACAGCGATGTGAAAGAGTCATTGCCGGTAATTTCAAATGCTTGATTGCAGTTCTTGCCGCCAAGGGTGGCACAACCAGTTATTAGGTTTTAGGAGGCAATTACTTTTTCAGACAGGGCCAGATAGGTTTGGATAACCTTTTTCCTTTAATAAACGAAATGATCGTTTAAAAAGCGCATTTTGTATTTAGTCGGGTTAGCTTTGTCTTCTATTAAAATGTTTCGATGATGATCTGAAATATGTAATTAATATAAAAACAAAAACATCAGGATAAGTGCTCTTTTTCACAGCTCAGCAAACTAGGTGTTAGATAGAAGTCGGTGCCGCCAACTTTCCTTTCTTACTGTGTTAATAACATGCAGCACCAAACATAGGGGGCACCTGTGTTTGAAACGACCTTTGACCATCCACTGATGCATCACTGTTACCATTTAACACTCACAGAGTAAATAAAAGCACGTCTGGACCTTCTAAGACCACCTCTACAAGGCTCACAGATGAGGGATTGAGATAGTTTACAATAAATATTTCAGACACATGGGGCTCACAGTGTAATAACATTTATTCAAAAACCCATTATCTGCTTACCCATGCAGAGTCCACACACATTCATTTTGTTTGAATTTCTCCTGTTGAAGAGTCAGCGTTACTTGTTCTGATAAGCACTATTGAATTTTTAAAAAAAGAGAAGTTGAGAGAATTTGGAAGTGGTGGTACGAAACTGCTCAATAATACAGCAGCTTATCCTTACGATCTGTTTTTCTGTTTTTCTCCCTCTCCTCCCCTTCCTGTCTCTCTACTTATCGGTTCCTCTTTATGTCTCTTAAAAAGAGAAAGAAAACCAGGAGAAATCCTCCTTATTTGTGTAGTAGTAGAGCAGCCGCTTACATCAGTGTTTAGTCTCCACCGTTCTCCTCATCCAGTCTATTCCTTTTCATCATCATCTTCTTTTTTACTTACTTTACTTTTTTTACTTTTTCTTTTTTTCCTGTTTTTTCTTCTTTCTGCCCTCCAATGAATTCACTATTGGGGAAACACTGGTATTTAATGATTAGTGGATGTAAACAATATCAACAGATAAAACAGTGCAGTGTTGCTTATTATTTCTCTTTTGAACTAATAAAACAGTTAACTCAGGCCATGTTCTGTATCAAGTTACATGTGAAGCAGACTTAAAAGGGAACCATCACATAGTTCACATGACCACAGTTTGTACCAATGCTGATATAGTAAATATGAAAATTGTATTTCAGAACCAGTATGGGGGGAAAAAAGCTGAAACTAGTTAGATTTGTGTTATTAATGCCCAAGTAGTCACCTTCATATGGCTGTGTAATTAATTAATTCAACTAAAGGTAGCGCTTCGTATTTGTCAGGTATAGTATATAGTTCCTTCCTGGCATCACTGTTAAATTCAGAATAAAACAAGACTTTTGTTTAGCTGGTAAATTGCTGTATGGTAAAGCTTTTGATTTTGTGGTTGTAGAATTCAACTAGTGCATGACTGTCTGTTATCTAAGTGTTGTTTTCTAATAAATGCATGACATTTTGTAAAAGAATCATCTCACCTGCTCCCAACAAGTGGGTGGCTTTGAGTATGGTTAATCCAGAATTGTGTGTTGCTGGATTGCTAGTGACATCAACTCATGAATGTGTCCTAGAGATGACTCGCAATGATCCACAGGTGCAGACAAAGAAGAATAAATACAGCTTTACAAAGCTAAATCTGCTCATTACTCCATGCAGTTGTGATTCTTTCTCCTGTCTCTGTCCTTCACTGTTACTGTCCAGTGAGGCATGTTTTGTCACCTAGCTAGCTAACTGGCTCCCTCATCAGTGTTGGGTAATGTTTCCATCACGGCTAATAAGATAGCTGCCACCGTCTGCTGTTCACCTTTTACTGTCCTCCTTTGACTCCCTGCTTGCCTTTTTCACTGCTCACACTTTCACCAGCATGTCACCACCTGATATGTACAGTAATATTAGTGTTATAACAGCAGACCAGCAGATTACGCTAACGAGTTACATTCTGCTGTGACCTCTGCATCTCATTTACCACTCTACTCTTGTTGAAGAACTTTAACTCGTCTGTCTCTGTGTCTCTTTTTCTGAGTTATGCTGTTCTCAATGCAAATGCTTAGCTTCCAGAACAAATGCACAGCATTTTAAATATGCTTATATCAAGTAAGGAACACAATGTGAATAAAGTGAAAAGTAAAATTAAATAAGTTTATGTCAAAATAAAATAGTGGCTTGCACATTAGGCAAATGTGCAAAAGGTCATATCTCCTTATGCATAGCCATACGCTTTAGTGACCTTTTATGAATTAGGGAGAAGCTTTTTTTGTCTCCTTCTTCTTCAAAATAAGATTAGGGGACAAAATCTGGCCGCCAACAAACTGATTTAACCTTTAGGCTTCTTATGAGCAAAGAGAATGTGAGAAATTTCACAATTTGTTTAAAACTGAGGGTTGCTGAGTGTAGTCTAGTCAGGCTTGTTTCTTGTCAGCTCTGGCTGAAAAATGGAATATTTTACTAAATCATATCAAGATCAAATACCTTGAAGTAAGCCAAATGAACGAGTACATGCTGTGCTTGACAACATCATCTGTCTACGATGTGAAAGCGTAAAACTTAATCACCCTAAATTAGTGGTTATCAAAACCTTCTCCTGGCAGGAGCTCCCTTAAGAAAATGAAAGCTCAAGACGATCACCCACCCGTCTTTTTTTTTTTTTTTTTTTTCAAATCAGTCTTTAATGAAAAAACGACCAGGTTCAATAAGTGTTTGGGGATTTTCCAAACATAAATTACATTCACTCAACTTTATACTTTGTCCTGATTCTCCTCTCCCCATACACCTCAACCCCCCATGGCCGGCCCCACTGCAGTGGTTCTGTGCCTAAAATAACACAACATGATTTCCATCTCCTTTTGTTTCTCGTTCGGTAGCCGAGCGATTGTTAATCTGTTTCAGGTGCTTTGACGTTAATGAAATTAACAGCAGGTGCACTAGTGGGGGAACAATGAGACAACCCACGTGAAGGCCCCTGATGTCCCCCTCATCTTTTCTGACAGTTTCTTCGCTAGTTTTGTGTTTTTCTGCGGTCAGTGTCACTACTGGTAGCATGAGGCGATACCTGGACCCCACAGACCGGTATCTGCTCCTTCGTGCAAGCAGGAACAGGATGAGCACTGCCAGGATCATATCAATAGAGGGATACACAGATCTCAACAGGCTGGGCAACAGCGCCCCACGTGTTATTGGGTATTGGGATGAAGTCCTTGGACCCACTGTAAGATCCTGCGGTGGTGCAGTGGGTCCTTGGTTCCTCCTGGTGGAACCAAGGACCACCAGGCCTCATGTGGTAAGAGTATGCAGGTAGTTCCTGGAAGAACTGACTGGAACCACGGTTGCCTGACCTAAATCCAATAGAATAGATCTGGAAAGAATTCCAAAAGGACACTATCTGAGGATTATCCTGACATTGTCAGGCACGTGGGGGTCATACAAACTACTGAGTACCATTTAGAGTTGCTGGACTTCTCATGGACTAGCCTGCTGCATCATTTTTTCACTTTGGGTGTCTGGGAATTCTGTAGGTCGATCATTTTAGTTTCTTTCCTGACACAGTCCATATCTGTGTTTCCAGCATGACTTTTTCCCCCCTCTGCTGAGACCTGATCTCTTTTCTGTGTGTGTTTTTGTTTTGTTTTTTTGTTTTTTAATTTCTGGGAGCAGTGTCTATATATAATATTTACTTTTTACTGATATAAAATACGCTTTTATTGACATTGTAAACCCTTTTTCAATTGGTTATCTGGTTGTCAGATAACCAATCTCCATATTCTCAGTAAGCCTCCCAACATACCCACCACCATGCCTGCAGTTTATATTTTTTATAGTCTAAGTTAAATGCCAGTTTGAGTTTTCTCTATTCTACCGATCACATCTTATTTGACCTTTTACTCATAATGTTTATGACACAATTCAGTAGCGTTTTGTTCATTTGGGCCTCTTCAGAGTGAGTTGACAGATCTCTTAAAGAATGTGATGAATAGGCAGGATGTGTGAAATGCTCAGTGATCCATACTTTACAGGAACCTGTTAAAATCCTATTCACTTAGCACTGTGTTGACCTGGAAAAATGCTTTGCTGTTGAGGAGGAAAATTTTATGGACGTGCATTCTGTTAATCATGCATAGTTCAGGCTACGTCACATCAGTGAAAACGGTCGTTGGAAACATGCATGAGCAAAGTAATTGTGACAATGTGCCTTTGAAAACTTCAAACTGGCTTTGGTGCGTCAAGCTAGCTGTAAGACAGGGATAAAACTGCAGTAGGATGGAGTCAGTCTATCAATTTTAGTTTAACTGGATCAAGTTGGCCCTTACATGCAGTCTGTTTGTGATAATACCACAATTGCCTGTGATAAATCTCAATTCTGTTGTGGTATGAACCAGGGGCAGACTTGCCAGCGGTGGCGTGCACAGAAACCACACATCAGGCTGAGAATGGGCCCCATCTAAGTGGGGAAAATTCATCATTTAGAAATTATAAACAGATGCAGCTTGTTCACTTCATTAATGACCAGCATAAACAGCATAAATTTGTGGCTCAAAAATAAGGGAACAAGTAATGTACTAAAAAAAATAGAATAGTTCAGGTTTTACGCATGTGTTGCTCTCTTAAAACAATGTGATAGCAAATGAGACGATACTGAAGATGGATAAATATGTGTTAATAAGTCTTCTGTTAGAAATTGTTGGGGACTGAGTGTGTGTGGAGCGCAGGATTTTAGCAGATTTTACTACAAACTGTTCCTCTGCATAAATCTGAATTCTGAGTGTAACAGCTGCCACGTACGATGTGTAAAAGAACACGAAACATTATTTAGCGTCAGGTCACGAGGCACCCGAGTGAAAAACCTCTCACATTCTCTTGTATGACTGAGGCCTCACTGAGAATATGGAGATCAGCCTCCACTGCTGGCAGATATCACAACTTTCTGGTAAACAGTAGGGCTGTGAAAAAGTTTTGACATCAGCCCTCACTGGGTATCATGTCGAAATTTTAATGTGAAAATTATTTTGGAGTGAATGAAAAATGTCAAGGAGAGGTGAAGTAAAACTCGGAGAGATAAAATCTATTTCCATGTGGAGATACTGTTAAAAAATTAAAATACGAGTATATCTCTAAAACTGAGAACATCGTGAAAAAGTTAAGTTTCATATTTGTTTTCAGCCTTTTTGTTGTCATTTTGATGATTATGATTTGTATCTTATGAAAATCTAAAAACCTCCGGCAGAGCCAGGTTCATGGTGAGGCAGCCATGACAGGACAGAAGACACGTGGAAAAGTTCATTGTGCACATAAGAAATAGTGTCTAAAATCTTTTCTCTATGCCAAATGCCAATCGCAACACTGAGTGCATGGACGAGTCAGAGGGTGATGGGAGGAAGACAAGACAAAAGGCAAAGATTCAGTTTGTCCTACCAGATTGTTCCTTTGCCATCAACGCCTTTTTTAATGTGGTCTATGCTGTACTCTGTGAACATCCAGCCTTTTCAGCGTCTTACCCTCCTTGAGGAGAGGAGGCAAGCTGTGATGACTGTCATCTGGACAGCTTTCAAATCAACAGCCTTTCTTTTGATTGTGGCTGCATGTGCTTAATTAGCACCAAGTACAAAAAAAAGACCTTTTTCATGATATTCTAATTCTTCTTTAGTGTGTTTTCTGTTGACTGTTTTTTTGGCAAAGGATTGTTTGGGCTTTGATTTTAATTCTTTATGGACATTGTCCAAATGCTGACAAGACATTTAGTGTATAACAAATATTCATTGTGTGTTTAATAATCTCAGTGGTTAAATGTGGACATAAACATGGAGTCAGCTGTCCCTTATTGCTGGCTGCTGTAGCTAAAAATACCCCTTCAGTCGCCATTACATTTAGTGTGCAGGGAGTATGTCACGTTTTTGTGTCAGACTAGGCCTGCAAAATCAGCACGTATTGATTGCAATTTGCAGAACTGACTGAGGTGTGGGCCCAGCTCTCACGATCTTTGCGCTTTTGGTTCTCGCAGTGTTATTTTTACCACCCTGCTATCTTGCCTCAACAATGTCCCCAATCACATCAAAATGACAAACACTTTGATTGAATAGTTTTTTTAAAAAGTCGACCCATTATACTTTTTCTCATTTTTTGACACGTAAAACTTCAAATAACAAAGTCAGATACAAAGTAATCCCTGTGGGTTAAAAGGTCAGGCTTCAGACTGAGCTTTTTCTAACCACTCTGTCTCAGACTCTCCTTCCCCCCCCCCCCCCAATTTGTCTTTCTGTGTGATGTCAGTCGGGGGATTTTCTTTATGACTTTCACGGCTCTGGGAGGGAGATCACCTCGTGTGTTGTTCAAACCTTTTTGTGAGGGGAAACTAATCAGAGGAAAGTTGTCTTTAAGGGAAGTAGCAGCACCGAGGCCCATAAATAAAGATTATTTTGAAGTGAGAGTCATGCAAAGCTACTCTAGTGCAGTCCGAGGATAAAAATATACAGTTGCAAAGTAGGATGTGTCCACAGAAAATGGTACACATTAACTATATATTATATACTGTCGTTTAACTATATTTGTTTGCTTTACAAAGCCAGCATGACCTAGCTTTGAACTGAGGTTCATGCAAAGCCAAATATTTTAAAGCATTTCCAGCAGAGTCCAAGAACACAAGAAAAACAGAACATAAAACAACAGTTGTTGTCCTTTTTGTACCTACAGAGTTTGCATAGTCTTGCTTTTTGTGGTCGTGGTTTCAAAGAAATATGTGGCAGACTGGGAGAATTACTCTTCTGCAACAGGGTCCTCTTCAAATGAGTAGAATACTGACCTCGTGGTTCATTTGTTAGTGTTGTGGGGTTCTCGGGAATAGGCAGTGACAGTCATTAACTCACTGTACTCTGTTCTTTGGCACAGCACCAGGTGCACTGAAAATGATCTGCTGTTTTTGCAGGTGTCATCACATATGCATGGAAATCTGTTGGTAGTAGGATGAAACGAATCCCTGCCACCTTCAAAACTTTAGGGTGTTGCTCAACAACTAAAGCAAGCAATCTATAGTTGTGAGTTATATTAAATGTATGTAAGGCAGCAGTACTCCTGTTTCATTAGTGAATGATTTGCTTTGTACACCACGAACAAAGAAGCAGGTTGGATGTGCGTTCACTTTGAAACGCTGGGGATAATTTTGCTCCCTCTCTGCTTTCAAAGAGGAATGTAAAAATTCACTGACTGAAATGGAGACAAATAGTTTGAAAACCTATTGGCGGATTTGAATTATTTATTCAGCTTAGATCTCTGTGCCCAGCGTAGTAGCTCAGAATACTTATCAAAATGATTCAGTGTTATTACTCAGTTCCCACTAGTTCAAAAGCATAATCTTTAGCTTTCGTCTACAGGCGTTCGGCAGTTGTTGCGGCGACAGATCTTGAATGAAGTCGTCCAACCGCTGCGCAGAATCATTTCATCCTTTAGTCTTTTAACGCCTACAAAAATGTGTGACTTCACATCGTGTGCGCCTCCATTGCCGTCTGTTCTGTCACTCTACCTGGTGCCTAGCACATGAGCAATGAGGCTTGCGTTCTTAACTCGATGCCTGATTGATCTCCTTCGCTGAACAGGATGGTTGATAAATCAGCACCTCCCCCTTTCTGCCTGTTAATCACATCTGACAACGAAGACAACTAGACAATTAAAGGAACCGGGATAGGCCTTAAAAATATGCTCCTTTAATTGCCACGTCAGTTTATTAGGGACTAGGGAAAGCTCGACTAAAGCCTCCATTAACCGTGAGATTTAAGAGGCAAAGAGCTCGGTGGGAGGAGGGTGAATGTGAGGGATGATGGAACAATGGACTTCACAAAATTTTACAACACTGGTGTCAGTTCTGTTGTTCCTAGTTATAGTTTCTGTGTTCACTGTTTGAACACAGTTTGTTTGTTTACAAAGTAAAATGTCGGCAATGAATTGTAGGTCCTAGCTGTAATTTTTTACAGGTTTGACTCATTTATCATGGTTTATCGTGATCAACCAATAATGTGGTAAATATTGATTTTAAAGCAAATATCTGGCGCTATAATGTAAAGAGTCCAAATAATAGATATAATACCGTAAAGCCGTGAAGTTCTGTCACATTGTTGCTGTACGTCTATAAACTGCTTGTTTATGTAACCATATACTCGCTGCACTGGTCAGTGTGCTTCTGTTTTGCGACAGTCCTTCCTTTTATCTGTCATTATGGAGGGAAAAAAAATAACACCTACTTAGGGGTTAAAATTAACTCTTTGAAAATCCAGCATCATCTCTCCTGACTTGATCTAAATCACAAATTGGCCCTCTTATGATCTGCATGAGAAAAGCAGGCGCGGTATTATGTGGAGATGACCTGCTCCAGCTAGACCTGTGGGCCTGATGAAAGCACCGCCACCTTTGATGTTGTGACAAGGAGTGATGAGTACTTCACACCGTGTCTTCTCTTGATGTCGTGCTTTTGGTCGGCCCATGTATGTTGGCCTGTATTTTTAGAAGGTAATTTAATTTAGAAAATAATGAACTCCTATATGAATAAGCAAACCGTTGTATGCACAGGTTACAGACTGACTGCAGCACACAGATGATGAGCTTTAAGTTTAGCATTTGTGAGTGTGAATTATGTAAACCTGTGCAAAATGGAAAAAAGCAAGACTTTGTTTATGCAGCATATCTCATTCTAGGTGCAGCTTAAACTACCAAACACACGAGCAACAGAACCATATAGATAATGCAAAACTAAGTCAATTCATTTATAAGCACATTTAAAAACAACAAATCTACAAAAAATAAAACAACAGGAGTAATGAAAAATAATACAGATGACAGATGAGGAGAAAATGATGAGAGCAATTGAACAACTGACATACTAAGAGTACCTCCTTCACTTTGAATATAGAATAAAGATACAAAAACCATCAGTAGACCATAAAACAACACAGGAAGGAAATGGTATCGTATTAGATATATAAGCATTATGCAGAAGTAGATAATATATACCAAGTATTGATTTATAAATAGCTGGACATGTATAACTCGGGATTATTAGATAATATTATACTGGAGATAATATAATATAATACGTGTGCCATGATATTTAGATGCAAACTATAATATAAGTTGATTTTTCGATGTTTCTGTGAGGATGGCATTATAGTAGAGTTTTTCCAGCACCCTCCTGGGACCTCTTCCTAACATTTGCAGCGTTTCTTAAATGCTAAAACTGCTGACGGCAGCATGGTGCAGAATATACAGTCACTTCTTGTTTCTGTGTCCACAGCACCCGCCATTGTCATCTACTGCTCGACATCTTCAACCCAACAGAGCACGAACTCACTGTCAGGGCCAAGAACAATCAGGACCTGGTTCTCCACGCCAGCGAATGCCAGAGGTGAGTGGAAGGTTTGACTTTTACAAACATACAGATATTTTCAGTGAGTCAAAACAAAACAATTTCTCAAGTTTATTTGGCTCTTTTCTTTCACCTGAGGCATTCAGGCAATATTTTAGGTCTTTCAGAGCTGGTTCACTTCACTGTTAGTTACTGCCTAGAGCAAAAATCAAAGTTATGAATTGACGTCCTGCCTTCCAGCTACTTGACTAGAACTCTGCAGGGCGAGTGTTTAAATGTTAATATAGGTGTTTCTTTTTCGTCTTTCTTATAGCTGCGTGTATTTGCTTATGGCCATGATCTGTGGGTATGAACATGTCTTTAATGGATTTGTTCAGCTATTTGTGAGTTGTTATATATAAACACACTGACTTGTAGGTGTAATTGCAAAATATTGTTGCGCTGCGCCTGGACTTCTGATTCTGATATAAACCTGAGAAAGTCTTGGATGTACCATTAAGTCGTCTGTATATTATGATGTATGTAGCTCAGTTACAATCTGCCTCGGTTATGCCAGAAAGTATGAGACGTGTGTAGGTAATAACGTCAATCGATGATTGCTTTGAGTGTTTATTTGTTATTGAACTGCATAGCTTATCCTTAAATATAGGAAAGGTAAAGCAGAACTTGACACGTGCATTTTCCCTCGGAAAGCTCTTTTATTTAATGTAGTGGTGCTGTGTTTTATTTATTTTACAATGGGGGCACACTTTGAGTTTAAGTGGGCTGAACTAGTAACAATTTCCTTTCTTTCAGTGTAAATAGCATTTAAATCCTTATTTTCTTAATATAAGAAAAAGAAATGTAATTTCAACAGCACGTCTTACTTTTAGTACACGATGAAGAAATGTTTCTTTGTTTAATGAAAGAAATCTGGGACTCGATTGCACGAAACATATGTGTGAAACTACAGAAAAGGTGCTTGGGAGCTCATTGCCCAGACTGTCCTATAATTTTAAATGGTAAATGGTCTGTATTTGTATAGCGCTTTTCTAGTCCCTAAGGACCCCAAAGCGCTTTACACAACCTGTCATCCACCCATTCACACACACATTCACACACTGGTGATGGCAAGCTACATTGTAGCCACAGCCACCCTGGGGCGCACTGACAGAGGCGAGGCTGCCGGACACTGGCGCCACCGGGCCCTCTGACCACCAGTAGGCAACGGGTGAAGTGTCTTGCCCAAGGACACAACGACCGAGACTGTCCAAGCCGGGGCTCGAACCGGCAACCTTCCGATTACAAGGCGAACTCCCAACTCTTGAGCCACGATCGCCCCACTCTGGACACACTTTTTTTTAAAAGACATTTCTATTGTAGAAAGTGAAAAAGCAAACTAAACCGGAAGACTTTTTAGTGGAAGTTTCAGTAGAAGGACAAGCAGTAAAATTAAGAAAAAGTTAAAAGTTCAACATGTTTTAGCCCCCCCCCCCCCCCCATCCCGGCCTTATGTTTGATAACCCCATCCTGAAAGCTGAGATATTGTTCTGGGTTCTTTTGCGACCTCCTGGATGAGTCATTAGTACGATCTTGGATTCATTTTGTAATTGATAATTAGGCCGTCTACTCCTGGGAAGGTTGACTACATTTTCAGTTGTGGATAAAGCCTCTCATCGTGACACACTGGAGTCCCAAAGCCTTAGAAATGGCGCTATAACCTTTTCCAGACTCATAGATGTCAACCACTTTGTTTCTCTTTCATATCTGTTCCTGAGTTTCTTTTGTGCCACAATGTGTTTCTTTTTGACATCTTTTAGGTTACTTCACTTTGTCTGACAGGTTCTGTTTAAGCGATTTCTTCATTCAACACATGTAGCAGTAATCAGGCCTATGTGTGCCAAATGAAATTTAACTTGGCTTTCCAAAAAAATGATACGTTTTGTATTTGCTCAGGTTATTATCATCTAACATTAAAATGTTTTTGATCATCTAAAACATACAAGTGTGACAAATAGATTTGTAGATTACAGCTCAGCATTCAATACCATCGTTCCCTCGAAGCTGGACAGGAAACTGCAGGATCTAGGACTGAGCAGCTCCCTCTGCAGCTGGATCCTTAGCTTCCTGTCTGACAGACGCCAGGTGGTCAGACTGGGCAGCATCACCTCATCCCCCATCACACTGAACACTGGTGCTCCACAGGGGTGTGTACTGAGCCCTCTCCTGTACTCACTCTACACCTACGACTGCACAGCCACTAACAGCTCCAACATCATTGTGAAGTTTGCGGACGACACTACAGTGGTGGGTCTTATCACCAACGGTGATGAGACGGCTTACAGGGAGGAGGTCAGCGCCCTGACCCACTGGTGTCAAGACAACCATCTCACCCTCAACGTCGCAAAGACAAAGGAGTTGATAGTGGACTTCCGGAGGTGCAGAGAAGTACACACCCCCATCACCATCAACGGCGCTGCTGTGGAGAGAGTGAGCAGCTTCCGGTTCCTTGGCGTACACCTGGCTGAGGATCTTACGTGGTCAGTACACACAAACAAAACAGTGAAGAAGGCCCAGCAGCGCCTCTTCTTTCTCAGGAGACTGAAAAGATTCGGCATGAGCCCCCGCATCCTCAGGACCTTCTATCACTGTGCCATTGAGAGCATCCTCACTGGATGCATCACCACCTGGTATGGCAACAGCACCGCCTACAACTGCAAAGCTCTCCAGCGAGTAGTGCGGTGCTCTGAACGGATAATTGGAGGTGAGCTTCCCTCCCTCCAAGACATCTACAGGAAGCGGTGCCTGAGGAAAGCGGGGAGGATCATCAAGGACTCCAGTCACCCCAGCCATAAACTGTTCAGACTGCTTCCATCAGGAAGGAGGTTCTGCAGCATCCGGTCCCGTACCAGCAGACTGAGAGACAGCTTTTTCCATCAGGCCATCAGACTGCTGAACACTTCATAGACACCTCAGCTTCACTACTGGAACTTCAACATTATGCACTCCACACTGTATATAAATGCCACTTGTTTTGCACATATTCAACTCTGTATATTTTATATATTTTATTATTATTATTATTATTTTATTTTATTTTTTTACTATTTAATTTGTAAAAATGTGTATATACACACACACACACACACACACACACACACACACACGTAGGAAAATATTTAGTATACACATCCAGAAATGCATACACTATTATATATTGTACATATATTTATTAGTTTCAGGTTGGCCATTCTTGTATTTTGCTCGTTTGTGTTGTTGTGTTTGCACATCTCTGTTGCTTGTGGGGCTCGCACACAAGAATTTCACTCGCATGTGCTGTGCCAGTGTGCCTGCACATGTGATGTGACAATAAAAAGTGATTTGATTTGATTTGAAATATGCAAAAAAAGGTTAATCAGAAAGGAGGTGCTTTTTCACAGTAGTCTAATATGACTTTCTAGTTGATGTGAAATTCTGTGTATTTGAAACAGACGGCTACAGAATTGCAATTTTCACCAGTTCAGAAAAATGTTATTTTACCCTATTCAGTCACAAACTTATAGCAGGCTGACTGTGTTATTGCCATTTTATCACCATCTTGACAGATCAAAGCCTCTTTAAGGATGGCAACCGACTACAGGTGGCCACAGACCCGCTCCCTGTCTTTGAAACAACCATTTCAAAGGCAACAAGCTTGAAGTTCTTGCAATGGTCACAGTAATTATGACCATCCAGTGGTCCCAGCCACTGTTTATATTAAAAGGTTTTTTTTTTTGCTGCTGTTGTTTTGTTTCCTTGACAATGTTGAGACACACAGCGAAGAGCTCTGTGGCTCTCTTGGTGTAGAAGAACATCGCTTTGATTCCTTAAGCATAGATAAGTGTTTCTTCCCTCTGTAATATGGTTCGATTAATTTAAAGTGTAACAAAGTACAATATAAATGCACACAAATCTACTAAGTCAGAGAATAATTGTAATTGCCTACTTCCATCCCCACCCATACCACTCAGACATGCCAGCACATGTGCACATAAATCATCAGCGTCTCCTGCAGCTTACCTCGGCCTCACTCGCTTGTGTGTCTGTCTCTCTCAGCTTGTCATTTCACTGGAAAGTGGCAAATTATGATTCCTGTCGGCACTCTCTCTCCAGTGCAATCTTTGGTCATGAGCGGAGGTACACCGTTTGGTGACTCATAGGCCCTTCTCTACAGGGGTGGGATGTTATTTTCTGAGACGAATTAGGGGGTGGAAAGGGATCTTTTCAGACACAGCCAAACAGCTCAGCAATCGGCTCTTCAAATAATCTTTCCTGGTTAGAAATGACTAGTTAAGTTCAACAATTTTGTGCTATTATTGTCTAGAAGGAGATAACTTCAAATTTCTAAAAGGAAAAAGAAAATTGCATTTTTATAATACCAGCAGTGTAGTGGGTTTTCATTGTAACACTGATGGGTACTGTTTTCATAGGGCTGTGTGCAGTCCAGCTAACGATCAAGTTTACCCAAAGATTCAGTTGTTTAAAGAACCACTTTTACCAGCAATAAGTTCACGTAATTATTTTCTGTGTGATAATCCATCACATCATTGTGGAGGCATTTTAGCCCACACTTCTTTACAACATTGCTTCAGTTCATTGAGGTTCGAGGGTGTTTATCTGCAAGTCCACACAGCATTTTAATCAATTGAGGTTTGGACTTTGACCGGCGCGTTGCAGCAACTTGATCCTTTTCTTTTTCAATCATTCTGTTGTAGATTTGCTGCTGTGCTTAGATCCTTGTTCTGTTGCATGATACCGGAGTTCATGGTCAGCTCAGTCACAGTAAGGTGCCCGTGTCCTAAGGCTGCAAAACAAGCCCAAATCACCACCCCGCTACCACCATCCGTAGTTGGTATGAAGTGTCTGTGCTGATGTGCTGTTTGGTTTTATCCGAAGGGCATTGCAAAAAAGAAAAAAAAAAAAAGCTTTCTCCTGGTAAGACTTCCAAACAAGCCGTTGCTATCATTTATGACCACAGGAGGATCTGTTTCGTTACATTTACGTCTCAATTTAAAGGCTTTCCCAATAGTTATTTTCATCATTCTTTCTTCTTTAAAGACCAATGTTTGAACTTTGTTGGCTCTCCAGGTGCTCCAATTACTATACAGACCCAAAACAATTATTTTACATTTACCTATAGGTGTTGATGTCAACTTGAATAATGCCATATTTTGAATATATGTATTTGATTGAAAATGCAATTTTACCCTTTTCAGTCTCTTGGAAGAGATTTCTGTTCCAAACTTCCATGCTGGTTTTCCATTTACCACCCTCTGTGGAACAAAAAATGTAGAACTTACATGTTAGACTGAAATTATTATACTTATAAAAGATGCATGCATCCATACACCAATGATTGATTTGACCCTGGTCCTCTCAGATAGTGTAGTTATCTTTGAAAATAAGCAACTAAAACCTCAGAGCGGTTGTGTGAAGCACCAAATGCGTGTGCTCGGTGGTTATTCATAACTACTTGTAACTGAGACAATGTAAAAGAGAAACATGGCACACAAAGAATCCACAACTGAACGCTGACAATTCTCTACAGTTGTTCCATCCTTGCTTTCAAAAAGCCAGTCAACAAGTTAAGGAGAATCCTGACAGGTCCGCTTTGAGTACAGCGAACTATACAACCCAAACTTGGTGGGTGAAAAAGTTTAAACCAGAAATATAACTGTTATTGAATTAAGGTTTGTGATGCTGATTTTCTCGTATCAGTCTTTGTTTTACTGTATTTTCTTCTGCTGTTTAAAGTCAGGCCATCTGTTGCTGCTATGTAATTTCTTTAGTTGCTGAACTTCACTTTCTTCCATCACAGATGCAATCATAAAACCAAAGATATGACCTTAAATGGAAGTCAAATGCTCTGTAAAACACTGCCTCTTTAGAATCTGACAGTGAATCACTGAGGCAAACAAGTATCAAGTAGCAGCAAATGCTAGTATGTAGTGCTTTTCTACTCTGCCTGAGCACTTAAAGCGCTTTATACACCAGCCCCATTTACCCAAGCACTTTTTCATGCTTTCCGTCGAACATTCACGTGTTGATGTATGTATAGACTTGCACGTCTTTTCCTCCTTTGAATGGCATTCCATTTAAAGACAGCTATTGCCTTAGGCCCCACCAATCAGCATATCCGTCCCATAGATATTTCTCTTGAGGCCTGATATTTGAATTCATCAGGGAATCAGTTCAGAAGCAGCCTGCTGATTCTTTCACAGCATGCACTTATTTCCAGGTAGAGAATAGCCTCCCCAGCATCACTCATCCCCCATTCCTTGTTTGCAAATGCCTTTCTCACATACCCAGAGCATGCTTAATGCAGAGTGGGGTAGAATTTTGGATGCGGTGAGAAACAGGGCCACTGTGCTGAACCATATTGTGATCGTCTTTCCAACTCCATCCTCTGTTGACATCAGATGGCCCTGTCATTTCATATTTCTGTCCCGTTCTATGATGAATGAGGTGTCAGGCACAAGATGTTTTCTGGAGTCTTCATCCAGGACTGCTGAAGCTAATGCTTCAATCTGACGTTTGCAGAAATGACTCTGTCAGTCATCCGTATTTTCCTGCTATGATTTTTAATTGTTTACATTGAGCCTTTTCAAAGCTACGCAAATAAAAAGTCATGAAAACCCCGCCTTGAGTGAAGAGGAGAAATGCAGTTTTTAGACTTTTCTAGACACTGAGCTTTTTCCATATTCATACACATTTCTGCATTTTCAGATACATGACATCCGATAACTTAGTTTCTGTCAAAGGAAAACACAGAGCTTATCGGTGTTGGAGAAGTTCAGTTTGTGACATGTGTAATCTCTTCCTGTGAGGGTGAGAGACTGAGTGCTCCTTTCATCTTCTCACATCATTCACAGACGTGTCTTACAAGGTCTTCATCCTCTTCATGGTCTTCTTTAATGGCAAATGGGAGAAAAGTGAAGTACCTCACACTGCGAATGCTCACTTTGATGTTTGGGAGCCTGAAAAGGTTCCAAAACACTGACGCGATCCCACCACAGTGATATCCAAACCATTATTTCCTCCCATTTCGGCTTTTAACAGAGAAGAACAGAGGAACGATAGTGTGTCCTTTCTTCTTTTTTGCAGATTTTCCTGGCGTAATATGCTCTTTCTCAAAACTATTCAAAGTGTGAGATTTTACAGGATCGTGCTGAAAATAGAATGCTGCTCTGGAATACAGTGAAATGCAAATTTCAAGCTCCGTTACTGCTACTGAAATGCAGACCTATACGTTGGTATTTGAGACTGAATTTCTAACTTGTAAGAATTGAAGGATACTGAAAATTATCATTGACCTTTTCCAATTGATTTTATTTGTTTTTTCTTGTCTTTTTAGTCTGTAAAACTATGAGCAAATTCTCAGCTGTCAGCAGTTAAAGGTGCTAAACAATCAAGATCCAAACATAGGTCAGGTCTGTCACTTTCAAACTTCAGTGTCACTCTGCACCAGTAGTTGTCGTCCTTTTTTTCAAACGAACTTATTCTCCAGAGGGTAAACGGTAAACGGCCTCACCCTCACTTTCACTGAGTTATGTTGCTAAGCTGAATTGTGGATATGTTGCTTTTGATATCATTGAAGATTTGAGAGGTTTGGAAGTACCTCTGGCAAATTATGAAAAGCTCCATAGAAAGTGAGATGCTTGTACAGCTTGTTGGTGAGTCCTACATCGTTAGGATAGCTAGTCCTGCAATTGGCACAAGCCTCTGTAAAGCTAGCTAAACTGCACAGTTCTAGTTGGTGACTGTGAAATTTTAATGGAAGGACATTTTAATTGACACGTCTGTTTTCTTTTTCTTTTTTAAATTTAGGTGCCCTTTTGTAGTTTGCTAGCACATACTGTAAACTCACAAAGCAGCTATCTAATAACATAAGCAGGTATAACGCTAAAAATCTGTTCATTTTTGCACATTCTTCATCTTCTGTGGTGTCAGTGTGGATAATTTTGATGGATTAAATTATTAAATGTGATTAATGGATTTGTCATTGCAAAATATAACGCAAAAGCGGTTTGTTAACTTTTAAATTCTCAGAAATTACGGCCATTTGAACAATGGCACTGTAAAATGTAGCTTTCATGCTTTAGTATTTTTCACCGTTTATTTTAATTATGGATTTGATGAACTAATGAATTCATCCTGTGATTACTGCATGGTAGCTAATCCCCCCAAAATGACGACACACTAACGGTCACTGCTCTGCATAAACGACATGTAAATTAGCACCATGCCCTTCACTTACTCTGTAGTCTTTGAGGAGGAAAATGAGAGATCCTCTGTGCTGTCAGGTGGATACAACATTTCTTAGATTCTATAGAGCAAATTATGAGATGAAGCAAATTGTTGTTAATATGAATAGAAAATAAGAAATACTGTCCAACATGTCACACTGAAAAGTCATTTTCATTTCCAAGATGAGTTCTTAAGCACTGTAATTACGTGGGTTTTATTGCAAGTCAGTCAGTTTGTTTGGTGACTGATTGTTTTGTGTAGGATGGGTTTGATGCACGTGTTGGAGCAGTATCTAATTATTGGAAATGGAGAGCGGAAGCCCTGAGGCTTCTGTCTATAGCTGTCATCTGGATGAATGTAACCCATTGGAGGAGGTCCGTGACCATCTCTTTTTCGTGTGATTCTTCTTACCTCATCGTCAATATCTTCCCGATTTTCTTAATAGTTTTCATTCCACAGTTTAGGCCACTGTGCCCAAATCTTACACTAATTGGAAGGTGGGTTTGAGTTTACAAATCAAAGGTTCAAATATTAGGAAAAATGCTGGATATTAAAAGCTGCACTATGCGTGTCAAGTTTCCCTTCAAGCCTTTACCTTTGTGTACATCTTGATTGTTTCTCTTGGACATTGGCACCAAGATCCAAATTTCATGTTATGGATCATCAATGGTAATGAGCGATGGGTCTGCATTTTTCAGCAGAAGACTCCAGAGTATCCACACTTGAGGCAGCATGATTTCAACAGTAAATCCACAATCATTGTCTTTTTGTCCTTGTACATTTATGTGTAAGTGTGTACTGTAATCAGCCCCGACAGTGTGTCTGAAAGAGGACATTCAAGGAAACAATCAAGTGTACTCTTGAGTTTTCTCGTTACTCATTAGTCTTTCATGTTTCACGTTTAACACACTGACAAACTGTTGGGCATTAAAGTGCAAGTGGTTACAGCAGTGCAGAGGTGCAAAAGGAGATGGACTTAAAGGGAAATCAGCCAACTTTAAATCAGATACATTTAAGATTATTACGGTTTTTATTTATGTATTTATTTAAATATTTTAAGAGCAGCCTTGGGACTTCATGCCTTCCGCCCATGTCTTAGAGCGAGAGGCAGGGTACACCGTGGACAGGTTGCCAGTCTGTCGCAGGGCTAACACAGAGACAGAAAACCATTCAATTAGACTTTCCAATTAACCTATCCCCACTAACTGCATGTCTTTGGACGGTGGGAGGAAGCCGGAGTGGCTCCACAGTAATTTTTGTTAGAATGACTTATTTTTGGAATCACACAGAAAAATCATCTGCGGAAAAATGTTTAATATTTCCTCCTCATAAAACGCCTCAGTTTTTGTACTGCTCAGCTCTGATCATTATCTGCAATCAGTATACGGTCATGTTGTTGGGTTTTGTTATTGTTGTCTTATGGGAGAGTAGTATTCACATCAGTCAGTGGATATTTTTAAAATCAGCATCATTTCTGAGGGCTGAGTAGTTTGCGTGCTCCGAGCCTTGAAAGTCATCTGGTGTTTCTTTCCTTGCCAGCAGCAGGTTGCTCTCGGACCTTCCAACACCCACTCTGCATCAGCAGACAGCTGCGTCTCCTTGGAGATTTAAATAGGCCTTTGGGAGGTTTACATCTTATTACAGAATCAACCTCCTGGCGCTAACTAGTTTCCACTGCCGTCCACCATTATGAGTGCTGAGCCAGCTCCGTAATAGCTGTAGTCGATCGTGTGGCTAGCGCTCACTGCAGCACTTTCTCATTTCTTGCCATCTCCTCCCCATTCGCTGTGCCTTTTGGCTCTGCTGGATCGGTGCGCACAAGGGCAGACACGCCTCATTGCATGAGCTTTTTAAACAAAGCTTGTTTCCATGGTGACCACCTTTCCCCCTTCTTGTGCTACTTTTATGGCAGTAGAGCACATAATACATCTGCAGTCAGTTATCCCATCCCCAGCAGTCCTAGCTCAGAGTTTTTATATCATAATTTTTTTCTTTTCTTTTTTAGAAAAGCATTTAGAAAATACACATACTCATTATCTTTCACATCTATTAAAAGCACCTTATATCTGCTGAGGACAGAGCATAAGAACATGTGACCACTGACACGTATATTTGCTCCACAACCTGTTGTCTTTTTTTTTTTTTTTTTTTTTTTGTCATCGTCTACAGAGATTTTCTTTTTTCCTCCTCTCACATTTTCCTGAAACGATACGTTCCCTAGGGGGCGTTTTAGCTCTGTTGCTGTCTGCGGATGCTTAAGCTGTTGGAACACAGAGATCTCTTTTTACATGTTGTTATATACAGCGCTGCTAGAACCACTCCATCTATCAGCCTCTTGTAGTTGTTTCACAGTCATTTTTCATCTTTTATTTGGTTATTAAAACGGGCTCTGCTATTCATACAGGCAGACATGGCGGTTATATGACTCGCATACGGTTTCTTCTCCAGTAACTTAATTAACCTTGATGTGACATTTAAGCCCTGCGCCCTCAAGGGATTATCCAGTTCTCTTACAGTAACACTTGTAATGTATTATTATTTGCAAACTGCAGCATCCTTGGTTCAACTCCAACTGAGGGATTAAATTGCACGTCATTCTCTTCTTTGCACTCACATGCCCTGCTGCCTCTCTTCACTGCGCTGTCTAATAATGGCAAAATGCCTTCACCCAGCCCCCAAAAAAAGCTGCTGGCGTTTAACAGCTGAAACAGAAATAGAAAACACTGTCAAGCCCTGTAATAGCACACGAATCCTCACTTTTAATGACAGCCAGCGCATTAGGATATTGTCTGCACAGAGGCATTCTTCACTGCCTATCCACATCCAGTAATTGGCTGTAAGGATTCCTCTTTGCTGGAGCTCAGCATATATCGAACGAGACGCTAATGGATGGAGCATCACCGCCTCTGCAGCTGCTGCAAACAAAGGGTTACAAAGAGTCAGCCGCAGTCTAAAAATAGACTGTTGCTCTCGCCTGCCTCTGCACAGGCCTCTGTGGATTTCACTCTTAAGCTTTTGCACGTGAGCTAAAAATAACCCTCTTTGTGAAAACATACACACACTTGCTCTCGGTACGCTCGTCGCTCTCTGCTTCTCCCCAGTGACAGAACACAATCGCGCACTGTTAAAGAAATATGCAAAAAGGCTCGGGAGAAATTGTCGATTGCAAACGATTTGCTTTTCTCTAACACGCCATGGAGGACGTGTTTGAAATTGTACACACTCCTCACAGCAGGATCACAGCCTGTCACTCGAGAGGACATGCATGCATAGCGCTGCGACCACAAGAACTACACAAAATATCTCCAGCAAACAAGCTAAATAGCTTTAATACCAACGCAATAGTTACTGACGGGAAGCAATTACAGAAAATTTTATGACGCTTCAGCATCGCCACTGCTGTCATTGGAATCATTTTTTAAAGTTTAATCTGTTGGTAGTGTTTGTTTTTGAAGACTTGAATCTCTTGCACCGCTGAGGTATTTGAAGCAGAGAGGCGTGCGTTCGCAGAGCTTACAGCTGAAATGATTCGTTTCTTCACATTGGTCAGATGAAAGCAGTCCCATATGCTTTAATGTGATTATCGTCTACGTTTGGTCTGAGGCAACACAGCATTTAATTAGGAAGGGGTCATTTTTCTGTGACCGTCTCATCCTAAGCTGGTGTCATTACTGCCATTAAAAAGGGCTTCACTGACACAGCTTATTGCAGGATGCTGATAATTAGGAATAAAGTGTTAGAAGTCACACCCAGTGGACAAGATGGTATTTAGTAAAACAAGGCCTGTTTGCGTTTAGAGCTTTTTCATGTCTAACACAGCACACACGTACATTTATGGAACAGCTGTAGCTCTCTGCATGAAAAATGTAAACCAGTCGATGCTTTTGTGAGTGAATCTTGTTTTTGTTTCTTGGGGGGGTGTTGAACAGCATCTTCCAAGGGTTGTGAAATTGCTTTTGCCGTTTGCTGTTCAAATAAGAATAAGTCTGAAACTACTGCTCATATTTATTTCTGAAAATAAAACAACAGTAGCACATCTGCTGGTCGGTTATCGTTTACACTGAAATGGACATTAACTACTTACATTCAGTCTCAGAGATCCAGAATCTCAGAGATGTAAGGCAGAAACTTCCACCACACATAGTTGCTGCAGGACTGCAAACAAATGCAACCAGTTGGCAATCAGCTGAGTTTAGTTGCCTGTTGCAGAAAAGTTGTGCTTCTTTGCGTGGGTTGACTGAGAGTGATTGCAGTGTGTTGGCAAAATGTCGGCATTTACTAATTAGAAGGCAATTATTTACAAGTTGTCTGAGAGTGAATGCAGTCAGTCTGAGTGGGACAGTAATTGTTTGGAGGTTTGGAGACAAGTTGCCTCCCACCAGGCAGCCTATGCAATCAGCTCATGATTGAAGGTGGTTGCTTAGAGGTTGAAAGTGCACCGCTGCTGCACTTTGTTGCAGCAACTATGTGCAGTTGGTCAATGAATGTGGGGAAAAAAGACATCATGTACACATGGATGGGCAACCAACTTGTTTTTTTTTTTTCATTTTTGTTAGCCGCAATGTTTGCATCCTTTTTTTTTTTTTTTTTTTGTAGTGTAACTGAGACATTATATGGATGGAGTGCTGGAGGCCTCATTTACCAGCTTGGTTAGAAGGCTGTACATAAACTTCATGGCTGCCAAGTATATATCATATATCAAATATCAGAATTTCACTCACCAAAATTAAAGCTTCACAGCTGCTTCTTTATCATAACACAAATTAATCATACAAGTAAACATAAAAGACCAATCATTAGCCAACAATTTAATTTATTATTTAAAAATTTAGTTTAGCAGTGGTTAGCAATTAGCAATTTAGTTTAATTTAGCAGTGGGTGATCTGTTTTTAGTCTGGTTTTACACCAGAAGGTCCCCTAACCCAGTTGATAAACTCTCTGAATCAGTACTGAGGTGTCCATAAATATCTGATATCAGATTTATATCCAGCCAGTTTCCTCAAGAGCTCGTGTTTACAGACGGACAAGCTAGTTGTGAAGACAGAAGCTGCAATCTTTGACTAACCTTAAAACCAACACCACGTGGAGGACTGAACTCAAATCCCAGCTTCAGCTTTCTCAGCCCTGTCCTTTGTGTTCCCAACCTTTCATCCCTGCTCGAGCAAAGCGATGAAAAACGTTCTGGACTAAAATACACACTGCTCCTGCGTCAAAGCTAGGCACCATTTTTTTGCTTTTTACAAATACAGCGTATGACACAAGTACCTGCTTCTATGAATCTCTTTTATCAGATGCAGATTTCTTTGACAAAATTGGTTATTTGTTCTATTACAGTCGGTAAGCACAGCACCATGAAGATAAAGTGTAATCAGTAGGGTCTGTTTAAACCCTGACTGCTCAGCGAAGCCACAAAAAATAGCGCAGAACATGACTGTACCCTTATGTTCTGTGCTTTAAACATGCTGTGATACACCTCTGCCTTGCCTCTGCTGTCACTGGGAGTCAAGCTCATTGTTAGTCATCATAATACTGAATAGATGCAGGCTAGAAAACAAAAACAAAAAAAATATATTTGCACCTTATAAAAATACCAGTGCCAAAGGCCTGCTCCCAGACACATGATAGCAAAAGACTTCTGTATTTGCAGGTATTTGTCGTGGCCATGAATACAATTGCTTATTTCTGTGGCTCTGGCTTCCATAAGCACATGGCCTTTGAACATTTGTTTGAGTGGCCAATTCACAGCTCCCCCTTTGACACACAGGAATGTGGGTGAAATCAGTCCGTACATCCATCTAATCTCACATCTCCACGTTTTTCAGCCTTGGGAAATAAACACCAAGCTGTCTGTTATTGAAGGAGGGGAGCAGGGAGGTGAAATGGACTGGGAATTAGGAGTAGAGATGTTCCACGGTGGCCACAGCTCAGCACGCAGTTTGTTATTAAAAGCTTTGTAATAGGCTAGATTAATCTCTAGATATGGTGTAATCTTTGAAAGACTCCACAATCAAATCACTGGAAGAAGATGGTGGGAGTGAGAGTAGGAGAGCTTTCTTTGTTAATGCTCTCCTGCTTTAGGAAAACACCATTTTGGGTCTGGTTAGGTGGTGGATGTAGCCTTGGCTCCACATTTAATTGCTGTGCAGTGGTCCTGCTTACAATGGATTTCAGTTTTTCTCTTTTTTTAAAGACAGGGTTATCCAGAATGCAGTTAACCCAGGTTTAAAATGTATTTGAGCAGGTTAGTCATTGTCTTCTATGCTTTATAATACTGTTTTGAAATCTAATTAATATCCCTCTGAGACCCAGCTTATTCAGTATTTTCTCTCTAGTGGACAAAAAGTTGAGAGATGCTGTTTTCCCCTCAGTTCTCAGGAGGACATTGTTTTGATAGATTTATTCGCCTGTATTTTGACTATTAACACCTAATGGGCAGTCTGTATTTTACATACAATAACATTTAAACCTGATCAATATTAAAAACCATGTGACTCTTTAAATGATAAAGCAATACCTGATTTGATATTTGTTAGTATCTTTTTTCCTGTAATTGGTCAGTAGCGAGATGCCAGCAGCTTTGACATAATGGCACTATTTGGTGTCCAAGCCGTGAGAATGATTAGCGGATATGATTATTTATAATATCATGGCATCGGTAGACGAACTTTGATTCACTTTTGTTTTACATGTTTAAAGTGTTGCTGAAAGTGTTGGCATAACTGAAGCTGTGCTCTATAGAGTTTTGATTTATTTAATTCTTTATTAAAACCAAGTCAGAAGTAAGTGATTTGAGAATTTTTGTGACTTTTTGAGCTCAAACTGGAAGCTCCACAGAGCAAATCAGTTTGTTCTGGTGTTTCTACTTAGACAATGAATACAGTCTGATAATCTGAGATATGTAATGTTGGTAATGCAAACATGTAAATCCTACAGTTTTAATGGTTATAATACAAAGGTGTGCATTGAAAGCACTTAAGCAGTTGTTTCAGTTTGTTTAGCATGTGGAGCCAAAGACTGAAGAAAACCTGCTGCTTCTTCTTGGTTTGTGGTCATATAAACATGATTATATCTGCAGTGAACAAACACTATTGAATCTCAAGTGAAGTTTCAAATGTCAAAGTTTTGCTCTAAACAATCGCTCACTGACCAAATGTTACCCACCGCATGAGACAAGTGTTGTCATGACTGCCACTAGACAAAAATTACATATGTTGAAGGCCAACAAAGGATGTTTGAAAAATGCACTTTTTAACCCGAGTTTTGCAGAAGCGCAACAGACGTTAGTGGACGTGATGAATATGAAAACCACACTTTCTTCACTGTTGTAATTGCTAAACGTTTATTTTGTATTTCCCTTAAAATGCTTTTCTTTCCGTATTACCATTTGAAGTGTAGATTTGGATGTGACCATCTGTCTCTTGGTAATTACATGAAGAAAACCAGTCCCAGACTCTGCCAGTCTGCGCCCTCCAATTTATCAACCGTTTTCATTGTGCTACACAGTATTTATAGACTTAGTGTGTCATGTGCGCTTTTGAAGATGACTAAATAAAACACAGTGCCCATTTGAAGGTGGGACTTCAGTCAGTGACATAAGCCTAGTGCCACTAATCTTCAAAGGCGGGTGTATTTGTGGTGCAGCAAAGAGCAGCTTTCCTTATTGTCTTGGTTTTGAAGTCGTAATTGTTATTTAATTTGTGTTGTGCTTTGTTGTAAAGGCTGTGGAATAATAATTGCATTGCTTTTTCTCCTCCACCTTAATTTGATACATGTGTGTTTCTGGACACACCCAGAAACACACACGGTAGAGACCAATACTGGCTTGAGCTGATTTAATTTTGGTAAAAATCAGGTTGAGCTTAAGGTCACACCAAATGTGACAATCAGTAAAATTTAGTTTTAACTGTAATGTCTTCACAGTAATATACTAGGTACTCAATTCCTTGGAAAATGCGAGTACCTAGGTTGGCTAAGCATTTGACCTTTACCCTCATTCTTAGCTCACAAGGTCAAAGTTGATCTTGAAAAAAAATCATCATATGAAAGGGCATGGAAGGAGCTTTACAACACACTCTTTATTTTTTCAGTACAACGGCTTATGACTAAAGCGCCTATATAAATAAAATTCTACTAACTTAACCTTCCTGTCGTGATCAGGTCAAATCTCCCCGATTTACAACTTAAAACACTCATAAATATTGTGTTTTACATCTGATTGCCTCAGGGCCTTATGACATCCTCCACACTATGAACTTGAACATATAAAAGTGAAGATCACCTCTTTTATTAAATTTTGAGTGTTATAATCAACCTCTGTGGCGTTCCCCTAACGACCCCCTTTGGTGATGAAAAATGTTTATCGTAATTTAAGAGCTGTTAAAACAGACCAGTCAATTTTTACCGGGAACAGTAAAGTAAGAGGGGTGGGGGTGCACAAAACTGGAGGCTTAATAAGTTATCATTTGAGTTGTCGGTGATGATGATATAGTGAAAGACAACACAAGAAACTAGTTCACAGGACACAGCCACTGTGCTCTATGAACCAGAATCCAGAGGTGAACCAGTCAGTGGATAAAGAGCTCGACTGTGGATTTCTTATCAATAAAAAAGCAAAGCAAAGGTGGCCTCGTCGTTACTATACTTTTTATGTTCAATTCAATTTTATTTATATAGCGCCAAATCACAACAAAAGTCGCCTCAAGGCGGTTCATAGATACAGAGAAAAACCCAACAATCATATGACCCCTATGAGCAAGCACTTTGGCGACAGTGGGAAGGAAAAACTCCCTTTTAACAGGAAGAAACCTCCGGCAGAACCAGGCTCAGGGAGGGGCGGGGCCATCTGCTGCGACCGGTTGAGGTGAGAGAAGGAAGACAGGATAAAAGACATGCTGTGGAAGAGAGACAGAGGTTAATAACAGATATGATTCAATGCAGAGAGGTCTATTAACACATAGTGAGTGAGAAAGGTGACTGGAAAGGAAAAACTCAATGCATCATGGGAATCCCCCGGCAGCCTACATCTATTGCAGCATAACTAAGGGAGGATTCAGGGTCACCTGGTCCAGCCCTAACTATATGCTTTAGCAAAAAGGAAAGTTTGAAGCCTAATCTTGAAAGTAGAGATAGTGTCTGTCTCCCGAATCCAAACTGGAAGCTGGTTCCACAGAAGAGGGGCCTGAAAACTGAAGGCTCTCCCTCCCATTCTATTTTTAAATACTCTAGGAACAACAAGTAGGCCTGCAGAGCGAGAGCGAAGTGCTCTAATAGGGTGATATGGTACTACAAGGTCATTAAGATCAGATGGGGCCTGATTATTTAAGACCTTGTATGTGAGGAGCAGGATTTTGAATTCAATTCTGGATTTAACAGGAAACCAGTGAAGGGAAGCCAAAACAGGAGAAATATGCTCTCTCTTTCTAGTCCCTGTCAGGACTCTTGCTGCAGCATTTTGGATTAGCTGAAGGCTTTTCAGGGAGTTTTTTGGACATCCTGATAATAATGAATTACAGTCGTCCAGCCTGGAAGTAATAAATGCATGAACTAGTTTTTCAGCCTCACTCTGAGACAGGATATTTCTAATTTTAGAGATGTTGCGCAAATGGAAGAAAGCGGTCTTACATATTGATTCCTGTCAGAGCAGTGGTTCAACCTTAAGGCTTAGAAACAAACTGAGGGAGACACGACTTTTATCAAAACTGTTTTTGCAAGTTCATTCAAATCACAGCAACCATTGTCTCAAGGCACTTGCCAGGTCTCTCTTGAAAATGACATCTTTTACCTGGATAAATAAAGGACTAATATTTACTTTATTAAAACCACAACAATCAGTTTCAGATTGCAAAAGGAATTTAATAGTTTTGTAATAAGACGAAGGATTACCTAGTTTCACTGGCTGCATGCATAAAACCCTTTAAAATGCATTCAATTGTATCGTGGTAAAAGTTGCAATAAGTGGCTGCACGGTTTAGCAACACTCTAAAACAGGCAATTTTAACCAAACATCTGCATATTACAACATCTAGCAGATGAGGAACATCATCCACAAAAATGCAGTCATGTCTCTATCAGCACTTGACAGAAACACATGTTTGTAGCTGCTAACTGCTGATTGAACTTCTTTTAGCTTTGCTTGCTCAATGGATGATGGCAAGCAAGTGGGACTCCCTCTCACACGTCATTCCATTTGTTTGTAATTAATAGACCTTAGAGACAAGTAACAAGCTCCTCAAAAGATGCTTGTTATTCTTTTTCATATTTTCTGTCATATACGGTTATAATTTTGGCTTCATTTTAAACAAGGACACATTTTTAGGCTGATGTGTGTAGAAGTAACTCCTCTGAGCCAGAATCTCTGGCGTTAAACTGCTCTAAACAACCAAAATGTCTCTGCATGATGTCATTGAGTATTCCATGACCTGTTGGCATGTGGTTGCTGGTTGTCACTGGATGAAATTGGTTGCAGAAATGTGCCTTCCATACAAACTACAGGTGACTGTGGCAAGCTGCTTGTGACCAAAACAACTGCGATGAGGTTTTTGGTGCAGCAGTGAATGGTTACCAGGGAGCCGCTGATTGGTGTCTTGGCTCACATGACTGTCAATAACCACTCATTATCAGTCAGGCAATGTTCATTTTTCCCTAGCGACCACTGGTTGCCAGGCAGTCACCAACCAGTCTCTAGGTTTGTGTGACTGAGGCAAAGAGGGTCTGGCTGTGAGCACATAAGCCCCCACTCATGTGTGATTCAAACCATATGTCTTTGGGGGCTATCGAAGGTCCTTTATGCTAAGGTTAGCATAAAGGAAGGAAGTGAGGTGAAATAGTTTTCCTAAGACAGTGAATTTGACAAAGTATAATATACTTGTTGAATGAAGCACAATGTAAAGAAGAATTATTTTGAACTTAATCGTACAATGCTACTAAAAATGAACTGGAAAAGCATAAAAACTTCCTTTTTAAAATTGTTATCTATCTACATGGTTTTCTGAGGACAAATCATAAGTTAGAGAAAATGCAACACACGCCCATAGCTGGTGTAAGCCTTATGCTAGGTTTCAAAGCCCTTCATTGCGATTGTTCTTGCCTGCCTTATAAAAATCCCTGATGATTGTGTGTTAGTATCGGTGTGCTAGGATACATGTAATTCACTCTGAATTCTACAGAAATGTATGCAGGCAGGGAAAGAATGGATCCAATGGATCTAGTCCTCTTTGAATAGAAGTCCTGAATAATGTAGAGGTAATTTCAAGTGGTCTTGTATGTCATTTTCTTCTTCTTTTTTTTCCACACGTGCAGGAAAGGTCTGTCTAGTTTGTTCCAAGTACAGTCTGAATCCTGGATGTGACATTTGAGGTAACCTCGGGCAAAGATGAGCCTGACTTTTGTTAATAAATAACTTAGAAACACCCACAGTATAGACGAGGAAACTTGCACCTGAGGGTGTTTGCTCAGACTAGATAAATAATTCAGCACTGGCCAAACCACACAAAGGCAGGTTGCATTGGCTGCCATCATGCTGAGGTGTATGCAAGGTTTTCTGCTGAGATCTGTTGCGGGATAATGAGAAAATGTGTCCTGTAATTTGATGGAGTATATAGTTAATATTGGATAATCACAATTTTAAATGTTTGAATATAGTTACAGCTAGTTACAGTATGAACTATATCTAAGAAAAAGTAACATTGAACCCTGAACACATCAATTTTTTAGTTGCTCCATGGACTTGAATTGGAGTCTCCTCTGCTCAGTTAGTCCTGCTCTTCTTCTTTCTCTTTCTGTCTTCTTCTTTCAGCTGTTCCCTCTAGGGGGCACAACACCGAATCATCTGCCGTCATCCTCCTTCACTACATCCATGTGTATGTGAATGTTGGATAAAATGCACCTATGCGTATGAATGGGTGAATGTTGCATAGAGCACTTCAGCTACAGTAGAAAAGAGCAACATAAGAACCAGTCCATTCCATCCATTTACTGTACCAGTCCTGCACCAGCCTTGCATATTTCTCTCCCACTCCTGACTTAAGTCCTTTACACACCAGACACATAAAATACATGCATGTATTTTGTGTGCTAAATATATTTTTCAACTCACCCATTCTTAATGGAGCTGGTATACTGCTGTGTTTGGCAAGAAGTGCACTTGTAGTTCAAGTACTGCTGTATACAGTAGTATACAATGACATGTAAATGGTAAATGGCCTGTATTTGTATAGCGCTTTTTACTAGTCTCCCCTAGGGACCCCAAAGCGCTTTACACACCCAGTCATCCACCCATTCACACACTGGTGGAGGCAAGCTACAGTTGTAGCCACAGCTGCCCTGGGGCAGACTGACAGAAGCGAGGCTGCCATATCGCGCCATCGGCCCTTCTGGCCAACACCAGTAGGCGGTAGGTGAAGTGTCTTGCCCAAGGACACAACGACAGAGACTGTCCGAGCCGGGGCTCGAACCGGCAACCTTCGGATTACAAGGCAGACTTCCAACTCTTGAGCCACGATCGCCCACGTGTAGTAAATAGTAAAATAGTACAATTTTACCTCCGTACAGCTAGATGTTGCTACAAGTTGGCTCCCTGAAAGGATTTCATGGCCTCCTCAGATCTGGTCCCACATCTGCTAACAGCTCAAACTGCCCCACTGACATCCTGAAATATCATATCATATATATATTAAAGCAACCATGATACAGCTTCATCTCCTGGGTCAAACTATGAAATTCTCCCTGGTCCTGCCTTCTCGTGAGAGTTGGATTAACACAGAATCCCTGTTGCGTCCTTTTCTTGTTTAGAAACATCAGATCCAGCTCATCATTGCTTGATTCTGGCATTGATATTTTCACAGTGCGTTTTTAGAATTTGCTACAAAAACACAACACGTTCAGTGTGCGTATGCATTTCATGACAAGTTTGGATCTGGAAATTCTGATTTTTGTGTCACTTTTCGTAAAACTTGTGTAATGGCCACCTGCTTTACCGCAGTTCTTCTCTTTCCACCTCTCATGGAAATATGTTCTCTGTTTTTAGTCCCGGTCAGTAATCTTGCTGAAGGCTTTCCAGGGAGCTTTTAGAACAACCTGATAATAACTGAGTACAATCGTCCATCTTAGAAGTAATAACTGTATGAATTAGCTTTTCAGCATCATTCTGAGACAGGATATTTCTAATTTTAGTGATATTGTGCAAATGAATGAAGGTAGTCCTCCATATTTGTTTAACGCGGACACAGAAAGACGAATACTGGTCAGAATGACTCCAAGACTTCTCATACTGTTACTGTACTCTGCTAACACTGAGGTCTCTCAGTAGTTTTGTTGTATACAAATATATGTATATAAAAATGCAATCATAAATTCTCTCAAGAACCTGCTAAATATTGATGTTTTATATTTTTGTTGTTTTATTTTTTATTTTAACTTTTAATATTTGGTCATTTCCAAAGCTTAACAGTAGCTCAAATATCAGCTGTGAGCAATTTGAACTCAATAAAAATTCATGTCATTCATGCTTTTTTTAACTTAGTTTCAAAGTTTTAAATGACAGTTATGTAAGGGTTATTTCCAGAGTCATAAACCTTTTCCTTTTGGTGGGTGAAAACTTACATAAGTACGAGTGTACATCTAAGTGCTTCTCCCATTTCCTGTTCCAGGATGGCCATCCAGGTGGACAAGTTTGACTTTGAGAGTCTGCCACAGCCGGACCAAGAAAGTATCCGCTTCAGTAACCCCAAACAGCTGGAGGAGGAGCGACAGCACGCCCAAGGCTGTCAGATCAACAGCAAGCTGGGCATCTGTTGGAGCATTATATCCTTTCAGTGGTTACATGTACTATAAAAGCATCTTTAGGGGAATTGGCCTAATGTGAACTACAAAGACCATAGACGTAGTTGGTAAATACTTATCCCCTACAGTCGTGGCCATAATCACGGTTAAACAGATTTTGTCAGCATTCCTTTAACTGTTGTTGTTTGTTGATATCGGTTCGATCAGTGTTAGAGCACATCTGGACCCTTCATCTGGAGGCCTTCTGGCCAGTAGGCAACATGTTTTGCCCGCATTAGCAGATGGGGACGCTTATGGCAGAGCGCTTGCTACTCTGACACTGTGAAGTGATATATTAGTAAGTGGGAATATAAATGTGAAATTAAATTTGTGAATTGTGAAATGAGACACTTTGCCAGAGCTCTTAGTCTGCGGTCCATTAAAGATAGTGACATTGTATTAGCATACCTACTCTGCGAGATTTAATTAGAAAAGTTTCCATTTGTAGTTTTTCAAAATGTGTGAGTATAGCATGTGGATAAAACACAAGCGGGAATGGTTGGCAGTGATCTGATTGTGCCTAACATTGTTTCATGAAACCACCATCCAGAGTGCTTATCCAGCTGTTAAGTGATGACGGCCTGTTTACAGCGTCCTGCCATGCGATTGCGTTCGTCCCTAACCATCCTGAACCCTCAAGTTAACTTCATTGAGCAGAAAAAGTTGGCGTTCATCAGCTTCACTGTGTTTATATTATGCTAAACACAGCTCTGTAGCTAGCACATCATTATATTCCTGCTAGTCAAGCTTCAGTAACCCTACAAACATCACTGCTGTTTAGTTTTCTGTCTTCATTTATGTTGGAAGTGACAGCAGAGCTGTATGTTTTAATTTTTCAATAATCCCTCAGTCAGAACCTGAACTGTCATAGATGGAAACTAGCGAGCTAACTCCCTGCTAACTTCTAACAGTGTTAAAAATCATAAATTCTGTTTTCATGGATGACTGGATGTTAAAGTTAAATGTTACACCTGGTAGAGCAGCAACACTGATCATTTTATTACCTATGAAAGAATTTAGACAGTTTGTAACTGTCAGTGATGCTGCAGTGTTCGTTTGACTTTGGGACCTGAAGCGGAGTTTGGACCTGGAAACGGTTAATGACGTCAGACTTAAAGACCAGATAGGAGTGTGTTAGGAGGGGTTAACGTTTTGGCTCATGTGTTTCGTATCTGTTGTCGTTCTCCATGTTGAAGATGTTTTTGATTTAGCAGATATAGAGTATCCCCAAGTCAGGGGTTCTATTCTATATTAAATTCTCTATGTGGAAAAATTGAGTTTTATCGAAAGGTAGAAAACCTTTTTGAGCTGTTTGCCAACAGACAGCTATTTGGACAACTGCTCATCTTTTGCTACCTTGGTACTTGATTTCCTGATTCTTAGATGTTCTGCTCAAAGACGATCCAAATGCAGATGTTTTTTGGGAAGACTGTTCTAATAAAAGAAAATTTTAGTCCAGAACTTAGTAGTGAGACTACACATATTAGAAGCAAATCTACATGCACAGAAATTTCTGTAAACTATTTAAATTCAGAATCCAGCCAGGACTTCAATTCCGTTCAATGCAGTTTTATTAATATAGCACAAAATTATAACAATGGCCACTTTATATCTTAAAGCAAAGCCCCTACAGTGTCCTTTGCTTACAGCTAAGACATCTTCAGTTCTTTTCTGCTGCCACGATAGGGAAGCAGAGCTTGAGAGAAGTATATAGTCAGTCAGTCTGGATTTATCTTTAGTGCCTTATATCAGCTCATCACTCAGTAGTTGGCAGTACTATGCACGTATCTAAGAGCTACTGATTGTTAGTGAGCATGGTAACCAGTTAATGGCGAATCCAGTCTGGGAGCTGAAAATGCTGTTTTCCATGTGTGTATGTATTTTGTTTTGTTTTTTCATGAGGGCGTAAACACTTCTGTCACCATATGCATTGGTTTATCTCCCAGCACTTTGGCGGCTTATAGGCAGGAATGAAGAAAGAAAGCGACGTATGAATATATTCCCAACAGCATTCCCTTTACTGCAACAAAAAAAAACCCTGAAGCAGACTGTTTGAACATATGTTACTATTGTTGTTTCTTTTTTTGTTTTTAAGTGTGAATAGTATCATGTATGATATATTAGTCAGGATGGTGTCAACAGGAGATTGACCTATAAGAACAAGCCAAAGGAAAGGATTTAGAGGCTTTGCAGTATTGATCTAATTGGAAATGAGCTACACCCGGGCTGTCAAGTGAGAAATTGAACTAGAAATTAAAAATGTGACATTTTACCCTTTTAACATTCATTATGGGTGGCTTGTGTTTGAAAATGGCTCATTAGGGTACAGTAGAACTGGTATAGAGTCTGTTACTAATTCAGTGCAAGTGACTCAACTGGCTATGCGACAGATGCCACATTATATCATCAAGTCAAACCATGATCCTATGATTTTCTGCACACTGAAACACATCCTTGTTGATAATGACTCAGCCGCTAAACTTGTCAGAATAGCACAATGTAAATTCTGCTTCAGGGTAGATTTTCCTTTTTACAATATGAAAAATAGAGAACTATAAAATCTGATTACACTGCATGTCACACTTAGATACAATTATTTGGCCTTGAGCAACTAACAGTCACTTTAATTTGTAATTTATGAGCTTGTTGATGGTGTTTGGTACTGATTCACAGAGAGTGATTCTGCCACACGCAGTACAGATGCCATGAGAAGTGGAAGAGATAAAAAGCAAATGCTATGTGTGTGTCTTCCCCCTGAGGAGGTCATAGCCAAGTCCATGAGTCATCTCTCAATGCACAGTGTGGAAGTTCCCCTCTCAATAGCGAGCTTAAAAAGCTCTGGATATGTAGTCATTAGTTATGATTATATCAATGATTACTATCAATTAATATCAACATACAATCTGACTAAAATGCATGTAAAAAAATAAAAAGTACATACATATAAGGTATGCAAAAAAGTTCAGAGGTTCATAAAAGTCAAACACTTAATCTGATTGAAACTTAGTTGATTTTCCATTTAAGATAATCTTGAATGTCCGCATGGATTCCAACTCTGCTGCTTTTATTTTTTTGATCACTCCCTGAAAGTCTCCCTCTGACATTTGCACTGTGCACTTTGATGTTTTGCTGTGGACCCCAACTTTTGTAACATCTGCTTAAAACTGACCTCAAATTGTGTGAAGGATCAAAAATGACTAAGCAGTTTTCAGTTGAAGGGCCCATAGTTTCCAATCAGGAATGCAGAGCAGGAGCATGCTCGTCATTTTATTCGGCATTCACCAGGTTCTGCTCCGTAAACGGAGTGAGAATGTCAATGTGGATTTTTGTCCCGAGTCACCTTAGTTATAACATTCAGTAGAAATCACATGAATTATGTTGCGTCCCAGCATTGTGCTGTATCAGAGGGTAGGAGCAAAGTGCAAGAGGGTTTTTTGCTTCTTCTGTAAAATGATTTTTTAAATGGGAAATTATCAGATAAGCCTTAAAAATTCATTATTGACCTGTTCTCTGAACTTTTGATTAAACTTGATGTACGCATACAGTTATTTGAAAAAGTACAATTTCACATGTTCTGTATTTTTGGTCGCTACTATATCTTAAATTCTTGAAATATTTATTAACTCAACATAGTTTGAAGTTCAAAACTTGGTTAAAAAGAATGCCAATATTCATGTTGACTTGAAATATACATCTTGTACCAGAGCAATTTAGGACTAGTTTTAAATTCACTGCACAGCTGAACTGCTTAGGCAGGCTGTTTGTATAATTCATCAGTCAAAGCTCAGCTCTGAAGGTCTCCCGGACTGTCTGGGCTTATCCAATAAGAAGCTACTTAAAAGCAGAACAATACAGATTCACAAATTAACAGCTGAAAAGTCACTCTTTCAGCTCAAAGTAGGATGAACCAATTTTCCAAGCAACACTCTGGAATCCTTTTTATTTCAACTGCATAATAGAAATGTTAAATTGTTTAGAACTATCCAAATTAATCTGGGTAATAAATAGAAAAGTACCAAACCGTGAATGGCTGTTGACAATAAGTATAGACAGCTGACACGCATATTAATCATTCGCACAAGCGCCAGTTTTCTCTGAAATGGCCTGTTGAATGTGATGTTTAGTGCCCACAAATATACTGAATATAAAATATCAAAGGTGAATTTGGAAGCCACTCCGGATACGAGTTCTGAAATACGCTGCTCAGAAGAATTCAAGGAACACAGATCTCTACGGCGGGGGGAAAAAATTCTAAAAATCTGTGCTGATATGGACTGGGTAATGTTTTAGGAATGAAAGGATGCCACAGCATTAATGGAAATGAAAATTATCTCCAGAGGGTTTGATTCAGAGATACCCTGAGTGCTCCAAATGAGATGACAGGTGTCCCTGGGGATATCCTCCCAGCTATAGACCAGGGCATCACTGAGCTCCTGGATAGTCTGAGACACAACCTGACAGCATTGGATGGACCAAAGAAAATGCCCGAGATGGCATGGTATTAATTCCTTCATCCACCTAGAAGTGCCTGCAGACTCTTGCACATGAGGCCAGCATTGATGATCACCAGGACCAACCCAGGACCCACTGCATTAGCATACGGTCTGACAGTTGGTTCAAGGATTTCATGGCAGTCGGGCTGCTGCCTGTGGTGGTGTCTGTGTCCCTCCATGGATACGCTTCCCCAGACCACCACTGACCTACCACCAAAGCAGTCTTGCTGAACGATGTTACAGGCTGTATAACGTTCTCCACAGCTTCTCCAGACCCTTTCAAATCCATCACATGTGCTCAGGGTGAAGCTGCTCTTAGCTGTGAAAAGCACAGCACAAATGCCAATCAGGCTCCACAGTGCCGGGCAGTGAGTTTGGTCTGAGACATTCACACCAGTGGTCTCCTGGAAGTCATTTTGTAGGGTTCTGGCAGTTACTCTTGGCACAAAGGAGCAGATGCCGGTCGTCCCAATGGGTTAAGGACCTTCCACAATCCTCTCCAGTTCTCCTAGACAAAATGACAAGTACAAGTACAAGTACCTCGGGCTGTGGGTGGACAATAAACTGGACTGGTCATGCAACACAGAGCACCTGTATAAAAAAGCCCAAAGCCGACTGTACTTCCTCAGGAGGCTGAGGTCTTTTAACATCTGCAGGAAGCTCCTGAGGATGTTTTACCAGTCAGTGGTTGCTGGAGTACTTTTCTATGCTGCTGGGGGAGCAGCACAGCAAAGAAGGACTCATCCAGGCTGGAGAAACTGATCAGGAAGGCTAGCTCTGTGGTCGGCATGAAGCTGGACACTCTGGTGACAGTGGCAGAGAAAAGGACACTAAAGAAACTGATGGACATTATGAACAATGCTGGGCATCCTCTGCACACGGCCATTAACAACCAGAAGAGTCTGTTCAGTGACAGGTTGCTTCTCCCCAAGACAAGAACTAACAGACTTAAAAACTCCTTTGTCCCACACGCCATCAGACTGTTTAACTCCTCTCTGGAGGGGAGAGGGAGGGGAAACAGGAGGACAAAGGAGGGGGGAACAACTAAGCTGTAGTGCCTCTTCACCTCACTGTGCAATACCTTGTGCAATACTTTTGTAAATAGTCAACAGTGCAATAGACCTCAATACTCGAAATGTGCAATTCATTCACTTGTATTTTTATTTTTTATTCCTATTTATTCTATTTATCCCCTTCGTATATTTTATTTATATTGTCTCTGTATTTATATGTGTGTGTGTGTGTGTGTGTGTGTATATATATATATATATATATATATATATATATATATATATATATATATAATATTCTGTAACTCTGAAACTTCTGTCGGTGCTGTGCTTTTTGGAAATCGAATTTCCCAGAGGAACCCACCCGAGGGATTAATAAAGTTCTATCTAATCTAATCTAATCTAGACTAACTGCCTGTCTCCTTGATCTCCTTTAGTCTCTTCAAACTGTGCTGCAAGACACAGCAAACCTTCTGGTAATGACGCATATTGGTGTTCCATCCCTGAGGAGTTGGACTGTGCACCTGTGCAACCTCTATAATGTCCAAGTATCACCTCATGCAACCAGTAGTGACACTGACCGTAGTCAAATAGAAAAGTTAGTGAACAAACAGTCAGAAAAGATGTCGGTGGTGCTCCGGCGATGCGCTGGGCAGTTTTCACGACCCTCTGCAACGCCTTCCGGTCCGAGGCAGAGCAGCTCCCGTACCAGACTGTTATACAGTTGGTCAGGATGCTCTCGATGGTCCAGCGGTAGAAGTTCACCAGGATGTCTGAGGACAGGTGGTTCTTCCTCAGGAAGAAGAGGCACTGGTGAGCCTTCTTGACCAACTTGGAGCAGTTGGTTGTCCAGATGAGATCCTTGTGTATGTGGATTCCTACATACACATATTCACTTATTCTGTTCACTTCACCCAGTATCCACTTGAAATCTGTATTCAGAACATGACATCCTTCCTGCAAGTTGGATGAGTGTAGCGAAAGTTTACGCTCTCTTTACAATAGAGTGCTGTTACAGAGACTACTCTTTGTGCATTAATCATGCCCATATTATATAATATATGTATTTCAAAGCTTATATGAGGGTCCACTGAGAATTTCCAAAAAAAGTCAAGCATGGCTCAGGATACGGATCATTATACTACTGTATCATCCCTGTTGTACACCTGAAAACAGACCATATCTGCTAGCAGCTCGTGTTACCCAACAATTCCAGCAAAGCCTTGAAATAGAAATTCTACATGGCTTTGAGTGATCAAAGCTGCAACACTGACACTTTACCGTTATTCTCTGGAATACAGATGATGTGACGTGATTCATCGTGACTCAGACAATTCAACAGAAAGGTAGCCGCACCTTTCCACACAGTATGCTTTGTCCATAGATGCCTTCACTCTCTCTTTCTCTTACCCTCTTCATGCATTCTGCACTTTCTCTCAAAGGTTAATAGACACAGGTTTGGTGCTCTAGGCACTGCTCGTCTCACCCATTATTCCAAATGTCAGCTGTGTAAATGATCAGCGGCGTCCTTGTCATCACATATTATCTGGGTAATTGCCCTCTGATAAACGTATTTGTTTTGATGCAGTATTCATACATTGATAGCCTTCCCTGTGATCGTTATAAAAACATGCTCCCCGTTCACCTTTGACTTCTAGATGAATGCAAAACATAAACATAACATGATGGATCTGTCTTCAGTGCTGTTACCAGCAAATAATGTCTGTTTTTTGACTGCTTTGGTAGTTATTCGAGGATGTTTGTGTAATATCAGCTGCGTGCATCCATCCACATATTTAGTGTATCTACAGAAGCAGCTGTGTTGGCTCTTTAATAATATAGTGGGGAAGTTTAAGCAGTTTTGGTCAATGAGCAAACCGCTGATCTACATAGGTTTGTACTGTAATCCAAATGACTAACAGATCCACTCAGCTGCTGCTTGGGTTTCTTCAGTATATATGATCTAAACTGAAGTAAGATCATTTTCCTGCATTTTAATCAGACTTTCCTCTCTACAGTAGTAAACCTGTTACACACTTGTGGGAACAAAAGGTACACAAAAGGACTACAGTATTGGCCTATAATTACCATTAAGAGCATTTTAAAAGGGGATTCGTCATTGTTGAAAGCCTCAGAGGGTTGTGGGTTTGTGTTAAAACGTCCACTAAATTGCTCATTTCCCCATGATTGACTTTGCAGTTTATTCGACATTAAAGATAACTAGAAGCTGGCGGAAAGAATCTGAATGGGAGAAAAATAAAAATTCATATAAGGAAAAATAAGAAAGGACGAGAGAAATGAAAGCGTGTGGCCTCGTGCTCTGAACTTAGTGTTAGTATAGGGAGCAGGCAAATGGCCTGTCAGAGTACTACTGTGGAATCGAATCAGAATCAGAATACTTTATTGATCCCTGGGGGAAATTATTTTTTGTTACAGTGCTCCATTTTAAACCAACATTAAGACAAGACAGACAATACGCTAACTAAGAATAGTACAATATATACATATACATATACATACATACATACATACATACATACATAAGTCACTTATAAATAAATATTTGGAAAAGAAACATGTGTAGTTGTAGCAGCAAACAGTGTGTTAAGTGGATGCGTTGTACAGGGAGATGGCCACAGGCAGGAATGATTTCCTGTGTCGTTCAGTGGTGCTTTTCGGTAATCTCAGTCTCTCACTGAACGAGCTCCTGTGACTGACCAACATGTCATGGAGTGGGTGGGAGGTGTTATCCAACATTGTCTTTATCTTGGACAGCATCCGCCTCTCCGACACCACCTTGAGGGAGTCCAGCTCCATCCCCACAACATTGCTGGCCTTACGGATCAGTTTATTAAGTCTGTTGGCATCTGCGACCCTCAGCCTGCTCCCCCAGCATGCAACAGCATAGAGGATCGCACTGGCCACCACAGACTCATAGAAAATCCTCAGCATTTTCTGGCAGATGTTGAAGGACCTCAGTCGCCTCAAAAAATAGAGACGACTCTGGCCCTTCCTGTAAAGTGCTGTGGTGTTTTTAGCCCAGTCCAGTTTATTGTCAATGTGTACTCCAAGGTATTTATAGTCCTCCACAATGTCAACACTGACCCCCTGGATTGAAACAGGGGTCAAGTGTTTCCTGGTCTTCCTGAAGTCCACGATCAGTTCCTTGGTCTTTGCCACGTTGAGCTGCAGATGATTCTGCTCACACCACGTGACAAAGGAGTCGACCACAGCCCGGTACTCTGTCTCATCATCCCTGCTGATGCATCCAACCACCGCAGAGTCATCAGAAAACTTCTGAAGATGGCAGGTCTCTGTGCAGTGGCTGAAGTCTGTGGTGTAGAGGGTGAAGAGGAAGGGGGAGAGGACAGTCCCCTGTGGTGCCCCTGTGTTGCTAATCACCTTGTCAGACACACACTGTGGGAGACGTACATATTGTGGTCTTCCTGTCAGGTAATCAACAATCCAGGACACCAGAGAAGCATCCACCTGCATCGCTGCTAACTTATCACCCAGGAGGGTCGGCCTGATGGTGTTGAAAGCACTGGAAAAGTCAAAAAACATGACCCTCACAGTGCTCGCCGGCTGGTCCAGATGGGTGTAGACACGATTGAGCAGGTAGATGATGGCGTCCTCTGTTCCGAGACGAGGCTGATAAGCGAACTGAAGGGGATCCAGATGTGGTCTTACTATGGGTCGCAGCTGGTCCAGGATGAGCCTTTCCAGGGTCTTCATGATGTGGGAGGTCAGTGCCACGGGCCTGTAATCCTGGGGGCCACTGGGACGAGGCGTCTTTGGTACAGGGACGAGGCATGATGTCTTCCACATCACCGGGACCCTCTGCAGACTCAGACTCAGCATAAACAGTTTATGAAAGACTCCACACAGCTGGGGGGCACAGGCCTTGAGGACAAGGGGACTCACTCCGTCTGGTCCAGCAGACTTGCCTGAGTGAAGTCTCCTCATTTGCATCTCAACCTGGTATTGAGTGAAGGTGATGGGTGGGGGAGGGGTGTCAGGAATCTCACAGGAGGCAACATGTGAAGAGAGAGGCTGGCACAGTGGTGTGGCTCTGGATTCCAGGCTGACTGCAGGTGAGGTTGTGGGGGTGGGAGCAGACACTGTGGTGTCGAATCTATTGAAAAACAGATTCAACTCGTCGGCTCTATTCTCACCTCCCTCAGCTCCCCTGCTGTTGGTTGGCCTGAATCCAGTGATGGTCTTCATGCCCCTCCACACCTCTCTCATGCTGTTCTGCTGGAGTTTCCACTCCAGCTTCCTCCTGTAATTGTCCTTAGCCTCTCTGATCTTGTCCTTTAGTAACACCTGGACCTTCCTCACCTCCTCTTTGTTGCCCCCTCTGAAAGCCCTCTTCTTGTTGTTGAGGAGGGCTTTGATGTCCTTAGTCACCCACGGCTTGTTATTTGGGTAACAATGAACAGTCTGAGCTGGAACAATGGAGTCGGTGCAGAAAGTTATGTAGTCTGTGATACACTCAGTAAGCCCATTGATGTCCTCGGCGTGAGGCTCACAGAGTGTTTCCCAGTCGGTCACCTCGAAACAGCCCTGTAGTTCCGCTATTGCCTCCTCTGACCACCTCCTAACAGTCCTGGTGGTCACAGGTTCCCTCCTCACAATTGGCACATAGCGGGGGGTGAGGTGAATCAGGTTATGATCTGACCTACCAAGTGGGGGGAGGGAGGAGGAGCTGTATGCATCCTTGACGTTAGCATACAGTAAGTCTAAAGTTTTCTCTCCCCTGGTGGGACAGTCCACATATTGTTTGAATGTTGGTAGTGTATTGTCCAGTGATACATGGTTGAAGTCACCTGAGATCACAATAAAGGCACTCGGGTGCTGAGTCTGTAGCCGAGCTATGGCAGAGTGGATAGTGTCACATGCAGCTGTGGGGTTAGCAGAGGGGGGAACATAAACAGCCACCAAGATGACGTGAGAGAATTCCCTGGGTAAATAATACGGCCTGAGTCCAACAGCACACAGTTCAGTGTCCGGGCAACAAATCCTTTCTTTGATTGTTATGTTGGCAGGGTTACACCACCGGTTGTTAACTAAAACAGCAAGCCCACCTCCTTTACGCTTACCGCTAGCGATGCTGTCCCTGTCCGCCCGAACAGTGTGGAAGCCTTCCACGGAAGCATTCTCATCGGGAATGACCTGGTGCAGCCATGATTCGGTGAAACACATCAGGCTACACTCTCGGTATTCCCTCTGACTCCGTACCAGTGCTGAGAGCTCGTCGATTTTACTTGCCAACGATCGCACATTTCCCATCACGATAGACGGCAGACACGGTTTAAACCTCCTCCTCGCTTCGAGCCTCCGCTGTCTCACCGTCACCTTTTTTCTTCTCTTCTGTCCTTGACCTCTGCATCCCCGATGTGTTTTCCTCCAAATTTCAGCTGGTACTTCTGCGGGCACTTCTGCGGGCCTGGCCAGCGAGCCGGCCGGCATCAGGGCGATCAGCTGATCTCTGGAGTAAACAGTCCGTGCGTGTAGGAGATGTGCCGCGGTCCCGTTCCATGATAAAAGTAACAGTTCCACGGCCACCAGAAGAACAAAAACTCTCTCAATCCACATGATTGAGTAAGAGATAGAAAACGGAGGAAAATACAAGTCAGAAAAAAAAAGAATACGTAAGAAAAAAGAGCTAAACTAAGAGAAAAGCAGGAGCGACTGTAACAGGCTGCACGCTGGTTGGCGCATGCGCACTTATATTGTATGTAGACAGAAAAACTGTCACAGAGAGGCACTCAGTGTTGAGTGTTGGCATAGAGAAAAGATTTAAAACACTGTATTTCTTACGTGCACAATGAACTTTTCTACGTGTCTTATGTCCCGTCGTGGCTGCCCCGCCATGAACCTGGTTCTGCTAGAGGTTTCTTCCTGTTAGAAGGGAGTTTTTCCTCCCCACTGTCGCCACGTGTTTCCTCATAGGGGGGCAATCTGATTCTGAGGTTTTCGTCCCGTTATTGTAGGATCTTTTGTGATTTCGCACTAGATAATTAAAACTGAATTTATTTGAATTAAAAAAGTACTTTAGACCCCATCAACCTTTCTCGTGTTCATATCTAGGACTCAGTGTTTGTTTTCATTAATGTTTTTCCCCTCTTTGTGTCACCTAACACAAATAAATTAATCATTCTTAATTTTCACGCAAATGTGTTATCGGTGCTTCAGACCTATTTCAGAAAACCAAATCTCCTTAGAAAACCCAAGACCCAAGCTGCAGACATTACAAATATCCAGCATTCAATTTCTGGGGTGTCAAACTCCAGGCCTCGAGGGCCGGTGTCCCCTTTAGGTTTTATATCTCACCCTGGGTCAACACACCTGAATCAAATGACTAAATCATTACCAGGCCTCAGGAGAACTTCAAGACATGTTGAGGGGGTAATTTAGCCATTTAAATGAGCTGTGTTGGATCAAGGACACAACCTGCAGGACACCGACCCTCGAGGCCTGGACTTCGACACCTGACCTCTAGAGCATCTCATTTTGTTACACCCACAATTTTGGAATGTTAGCAAGAAGCAAGATATAAACAAATTAAAATCATGGTTCAGCCCAGGTTGGTATTTTCCGAAAGCTGACATGTTATTCCTTACATAAGTCAGCCATCATTGCTAATCAGACTACCAGCTTCACACTTTTTTCTATTGTTATCAATAAAAGTGGCTACAGAGAGACGTGAGAGCAGACACTCTGCAAACACTCCTCATACGTGTAACCACAGGCTAATGTTTGTTTCCACTTTTGTGCGGAAGATATAAAGCTTAATTTAAATGGTTGTGACTTGCTGTAATCTATCAGAATTGTCTTGTGTTTATAGCTTTTTCGCCATCTAATCAAAACTCCAATGATAAAATTCAATTAATGATGTTATAGATGATTATTTTCCTAAGTGTCCATGCACTTGCCTCGTACGAAACCCTGCTTCTTTTAATGTTCTTTATACAAATGAATCATTCTTGAAAACTCATGAAACTTTAAACGTGTCAGAAACTATTGAAAAAGTGCATATTTTATGGGTCATGGACATGGATGGTTTATATGGGTTCTAGTATTGTTGTTAAAGTATTCAGTATGCACATGTACCACCACAAGACTTAGTTGGAGCCATTCTCTAAACCTAACAGGGAGCCTGCTATTTTGATTTTATCAAGCACTTTTATTGCCTTTTTTCTTTTCAATTTCCTGGTTTATACTTAAACTTTTATATAATTATTTACAGGCACATGATACTCAGTTTGTCTTATCTAAATAGCCTTTAACATTGAGTTAGATGTGCTGCCAAAAGGGAGTCAGTCTTATTACACAAGCATTAGCTGATTTTCACATGTGCTCTTTGACATATGGTATACAGCAGGCACTGAGTGGAAACGGGAAGTGATATCCATTTGTTTGTGCGAAATCCTGCAACATTCCACGTCTGAAGACATACAAGCATACACTGACAAGCACAGAAGTTCAAGGGCCTGTTCATTCCTTTAATTTAATTACATTAGAGTATCTTTGACGTTTCTCCGGCTTCGTTCCTGCCTCAGAATAGCTGTCTGTTAGTTATTGTTGTTATATTTAGAGTGTGATGTATTTTTATTTAATACCAGGTTTTTCCATGTGTAAATATAGAGCAGTGACTCCCGTGTTGATTAATTCCTGAAACTCTCCAAAGCTTTTCCATGCTGCTGTCCTTAACCACGTCCACCCATCTCTGCGTCGCTGTGGAGAAGCCAGCGTTGAGGGAGTCCTCAATCAGCTGGTCCTGGAGCACCTGCAGCTTGCTCCTTTGCAGTGGGGTGAGTCTCTTTTGTGTGCATGCTTGCATTTGTCTTCCTGTGAGATTAATGGTTGTGCTCACACGCCACACCCACAGTTGAATGTTTGTGAACTCGAGCTACTGGAAATGTGCAACATTATGACTAAAGCTCTACGTGGATTTTATTTTACGTCTTTGAGCATGTTTGTCTTCCAGTTACGGTTATTTTGGTGGTTCCACGACCATCTCACACTTGTCAGTTAGTGCTTAAACCTCCAGAACTGGTCTCAAGTCATGTTTTTTATTTGCATTTATAATGGGCCACAAGCTATTTTGGAGAAGTGTAGACAGCAGCTTGGGAAATGTGTGAATCACCGGGGACTCACAGAATTTGTAGGAGCACTTTTCAGTCTCACCATCTGTGATCATCCTCTAAAATCACTTTTGATTTACTGCCGGTGTTTGTTTTCTGAGATTCCTGGCCTCTCTTCGGGCCCTGCCAGCATTTTGATTAGTCAGCTGGGGCTGTCCTCCTTTTGCAAAGAGAAAGCAATCTGCGAAATGAAGCGACACAGCAGATCAAGCATGGAAATGTAAGAATCTGTTGAGACAGAAATGGAGGAATCAGGAGCAACATTCGCTGGATGTTTTGGCATTTGACATGCACTTTCTTCAAATACTTTCCAGAGAAAAGCTGATGTTCTGTTTCATGTGTGCATTCTTATTGCAGACATAACTGTTAATCCCTCATGTCTCCATTTCTGCAAAAGTAGTTATGCAGCTCAGACCCGGGCTTTTGCGAGGATTGCTTGTTGTGAGCCAGATAATTTGCCTCAGCCCATTAGGATGCCTTTATCAGGGTTGCCAAGGCTATCACAGGCTCAATTATGGGTATAGTTCAACGATTTCCCCAATGTCTAAAATCATTAGTCCAGTTGGATGCTTGAAATGTCTTTGCTCTCCAAGCCTCACACTAGTAAAATAGCTGTAGGTGAATGCATCTTTAATTTCAAACATTCTGATTACACTTGTGTTTAATTCCCACAGCGTCTATGGAGAACTGTTTTGTTTGCCTTGCTGTGTTGTCACTATACAAAGGTAACTCGTTCCTGACGTGATAGATGACCAAAGAGCCTAAATCAAGCTCAACGCTTAAGTAACGTATTATGTTAATGCTGTTAATATAGAATCATTCCAGAATTTCAGTCTAATAATTTTACTCTTTTTTTCTTTCTCTCTTTTGGTTTGTGTGACACACTCTTATGTTTTCTAAGATTGATTCAGAAGCTGCTGCAGATATAATTTCACTGTCTGTTAGAAATGGCATGCATAGATTATTACAGCGCTGATGTGAAATGGCTGCATGAGATTTGTGCTGTTTGGAAATCAAATTATTTTCTGCTCCTTAATAGTCTTGATGAGTGCATAAAGAATACACGTTACATCTCAGCATATGTCTCTGAACCATCAGCATGCAATTTTAGCAAATTTAAAGAGTGTTAGCTGTCAATGATAAACATCTCAAAGTGCTTAAGTGTGCCAAAGGAGTCATTTACTCCCCAGTACCACCCCAGGTCTGTTTTATGGCATTTTCCAGTCATGTGGAACAGTGTTTCCCCCCCTCATTCGTATCACACTCTACAGTAAAACAGTTTGTGTCATTCATATCAGATTCTAGGATTTCCACTTGGCCTCGCTCAAGATGGCAGGCTTCATCTTTGCTTTAACCTTCATTTGTGGATGGCATAGCAAACTGTGTTCACAGGCATGAGTGGAAATGTTCCCGAGCCCATGCTGTAAATTCTGTGACAGGATCATTCCTGCTTTCAGCGCAGTGCTGTTTGAAATGTCGTAGAGATCCAGCACAGATTTTTTTAGGCCTTGGCCTTTGTGCACAGAGATTTCTCCAGACTCCTGGAGTCTTTTGATGATTTTAGATGAAGAGAAGATTTAAAGTATTCACTTTTTTATATTCTGGAATGTTTAGACATTGGTGTTTTTGCAGATTGGTGAACCTCTGTCGATATTTACTTTTGAACTCAGGTTCTTTTTATATCCAGTCATCATTGATCTGTTACCAATTTACTCAAGTATTTGCAAAATACTTGAGTATACTATCGAATTGAAAATGAGCTGATATTAAACCTATGTTTTAAAAAAACAAAAATAGAAATAGTAATATGTCTCAGTTTAGATTCAGTGTGATTTCTATTGTGGAAAAATAAGGGTTTATGAGATTTGAAAATCATTCTGCCTTTTACATTTTATACAGCATCATAGTTTTGGGAAAATATCTTTTTCCCTTGGCCAAGATCTGCTTCGATAAAAGATGAATAATTACTGCAGGGCGATGCAGATGGGATGTTGAGCCGGGGCAGAGTGTGTGGCTGGACGCGTGGAGAGCCGGGTGGGTTGCTGGCTGCGCAAGAGTAGCAGAGGAAGTGTAGCTGAACCGAGCAGAGAGTCCAGAGTAAATAAATAAAGAGTGACATCCGGAGCAGAGCCTTAGGCCTGGGGAGAGCAATGTGAGCGCTGGATGACAGGGAGGCTGCAGGTCTGATGAACCGGAGGCAAATTAAATTCAGTTGTTTTACTTTTGCAATACTTAGTTCAATAAAAAGTTTTTGTTGTAGCAAACTGTCTGTTTCACAGTGCATGCTTTATCTTAGTGTAACTAGTACCACGTTATCCAAAATTTTTCCATAATGATGTTCTTCTACAATAATTCATCTTATTTTCTGATGTGTAATGACAAATGTTCAATCATTTGCAAAACTAAACTGTAATCTTAAAACCTTATATTGCACTGATAATAAAAAAAATAGATGCTTATTCAATAAAGGACTTGTTTGTTGTTCCTGCTGCTGTTGCAGGACGGGGTCAGATGCCCACAGTGCTCTCAGGCCTGTGGAAAGTCGTCACGTTCAAACTGGATATGAACTCTATTCACCTTACTGTAACCATCTGTTACAGCTGGTGTAGTATATCATTAAAACCACTCATCCACAGTTTAGTTAGCATACCTACTCATTTAATGCTGTTGATTGTTCTACTTCTAACAGTGGAGTCCACAGTCTATCATTTTCATTTTCAATCAACACTTCAAACACATCCAACTTTTTTATTCATGATTCTAGCTGCTTATGCATTACCTAACAGCTGCTAGTCTTACTTTCTATTAATAATTTACAAATTTGTATTGATAATTTAATGTTTTCAACTACTTATTCATACTTTTTTCTCTTGAACTCTTCAGGTCGACTTAATTCTTAAAGTAAATTCTGTTTGTTTGTTTTTCATGTTATTTTTCAGGTACTCTGTCCACCCATCCTCCAGGCAGCGCAGGGCTGTAGTACTAAGTCGAGCTTAACATGTAACCACATTACATCCACTCAGCTGGTGTCAGAAATTTGTCATGTGTCACTATAACTGTATGTCATCATAGCTGTTTGTAGTGAAACACAATATATTAAAAACTTTGTAAATGCTTTTTAGTTACACGTTCTTGGCCTTAAGCTGGAGAAACGGGCATCTCTGCCTGTGCTTAAACAATTATGTGGCATGAGAAACTTGATCCTCTATGATTTGCTTCTATAGAAACCCTATGAATATTTAATCACACAGGTTCAAGAGAACTTGGAAAGTGCCAGAATCAGTTTTATGGCTTTGTGTTTGTTAATAGTCTCATTACTATTATTGATTGGAGAGCAAACAGAGGCCATTAGTAAATGATTCTACCTCAGGGCAGAATCAGCCCCACAGTCCCATCGGCAGACTTGCAATAAGATCATATATGATCAAATTCACTGCGTTATCACAAATATGAAAGTCTTTTTTTTTTAATTAGTAAAACATCGTTTTGTTAGTGCTGAATTTCATTTTGCCGAGGTTCAGAAAAATGGCTCTAATTCACTGAGTGGGCGAGAAATTAAAGCGGATTACTTTTGTGTTTCTGTGGTAAACCTTTGCTGACAACAAAACATCAAGTGAAAAGACATTATGCAATGAACACTAGATTAGAGAGCTGCGCTCGTTTATACTGTTCTGTCTGCCCTAAAATATAGTACGTGGAAAGAGTCGACAACTTTTACATCATCTCCACACGTTTGATTTCACAGAAGCTATAATTCCTGACCTGCTGCTGTTGGGTTTTTATTTGTTTAAGAGAAGTATGAATATAGTGCTGTGACTTCAGTATACCAGACGTATTTACAATATAATTTAAGGCCATGTTGTTACAGATGAGGAAAAACCTTTATGACAGATTATATCATAGCTTATTCCTAGAATAGCTGCACTTGGCGCTATACGAGTCTGGATTGATACGTTTCTCTTTGCCTGAGTTTGAGCCCTAATTAAAAAAAAGTCCTCTGACATTCGCTGCTCTTCATAGTCCTGTAATTTTCAGCTCCAGCAGTCCGCCAGTCTGTTACAGATCCTGAAAAGCAAGTCTAAACTATATATGTTGACTGTGGATTTGGAAGCACTGTTGAAATTGTGAGACGGCTTCACAAACAGTCTAAATGTCAGCAGGGCAGTCTTGGAGATTCTCAGCTATTGTTTTTCACAAGGCTGCTGGCTGACTGGTTTAATTATCTGTGACAAAATTTTATTGCACTCCCAAAACCCATAAGGAGTACTTGTCATCCTTAGAATTGGAGGGAGGACGTTTGACGGGAGGCTGTTAGATCACATTTTTCAGAGGAAAGATTTTACTCAGCACAAATCACACCCCACTTTTTAAAATCTCCTTTCTAATACTGTGTGTAATAGACAGGACATAGCTGAGCTGAGAAAGCAGGGAATTGAATTTGGTGCTGCCAAAACGGACAAGAAGTTTACGTGAACATGCCCAGATTTTCAACATGGATGACTTCAGAGAATGATTTTGTCTCATTGCTGACCAAAAGCTTATCAAAATTCTTTCATAGTAGTTAAAAAAAATACTGTGGCGTTTTCGTTTAAATGAACAAAGTCACACTTGCATATGAAAACAGTATGTGAATTCGTGCTGTGCTGCATTTTAAACATGTAGGATTTTTCCCGAACATAAACGTGTCCAGAGAGGGTCCGGACCACGTGTGACCCTAAACTGGAAAAGCAGAAGAAAATTCACGGATGGATGAATACAAATGTTCATATTTACTGAAAGTAGAAGCATTTGAACAGTTTAACACGCCCGTAGTGACTTTAACACGAAACCAACCCGCCACACAGGCCCTTCATAGTTACACAGCCGGCCATTCTGTAAAGCCTCATTGATTATAGCATCTCAGCTGTCAGTTTGATTAAAGGTAAAGTGGTGCAACTTGTGATGGGAGTCAGCTTAATGGAGTGTTGTTAAATAAACATTGACCTGGCCAATCAAGATAAGATACCTTTATTAGTCATGTGCAGACTGTTCTCAAACTGATCTCCCTGTTGGAGCTCAGTCTGGGGGGAGTTATTTTTTTCTCCTCATCTTTCCTCATGTTGTGCAGTTTCCATTGCTATACCTCTCTGACCTGTCTTCCCCATGTGATGTTTTGGTGTAATGCATGTATGGTCGGAGGGTAAGATGGCGCCGCCATTGCGTGCAATAGGTCGGCAGCCTTAACATGAAATTTCCCCTTGTGGGACTAATAAAGGTATCTTATCAAGACGGAGCTGTGTGAGGCTGTGACACCAGCTGGGTGGATGATGATACTGTACACAGAGGGGGCAGCAGGTTTATATCAGACAAGAAGGACCCTGACATGTGTAGGATGGGACTGATAGTTTAATTGATCTATAAGCAATCATCTCTGTACTTTGTAAATGAGAGCACATGTTATACACACATGTGTCAAGTCAGTTGCAAAAGCTATTTACTGTTATCCTATTCCTGGATAAAAATCTGACTCCAAAATTTTGAAGTTGAATTATGTAGTTATAGACAGTTGATGATTTTCAGCATTCGGTGTGTTGAGCGTTGTTACCGTGCAGCGACGTGGAAAACTCGGAGCCTGAGCGTGGACTTTGTACCCGTTCCTCCCCCCACCTCACTACGCCACCAGGAAACCATTTCAGTGGAATACAAATGCAGCCATGAATGGAAAGACAAATGTTTAGTCTAGCAGAGGGATGGAAAGCGAATGGTGGAGGCCACGCTGTAAAAGGCGAAGAAATAATTTAATAAGACAGCACTTCTGAAACGACTCACACTCCTTTTTTCTCCCCCCAGTACCCTCCGCATCCACAGAAAGACATTTGGAGCAGTCACAGGCGGTGGCTTTTCAACACACACGGGGGTGTGGGGTGGGGGGGGGATGCCTCATGGAATAATGTGGCTTTAAGCGATTGTCAGAAGCTCATCTGCCGTAAGTGCTGCAGGTTTGACAAATGATGCTGCCAAACAGCCCAGACTCACCTAACGCTGAAGTCCTGTTGCAGTGACGATGATTAGAGGAGCTGACCTGAGAGAGAGGAAAGAGGCAAATGCATGCATGGCAAAAATGAAAGAGAAGTGCTCTGACTGCACCTGTAGCTGCTAATATGTCGCATCTGTGAGCACATCAATTTCAGGCTCCTCTGCGGTTTTCAGCACAGCAGTTATGGGGCCGGTGGGAGATGGCAGAAAGCCTTCTTCAGTCTGTGACAAGTTCCTAGAAATGCAAACACATCTACTGGGTGTTGGGCACATCTCTGTTTTTATTTCAGATATAACTGAACCTCGTGTGCAAACTTGTGCACCATGATTAGGTTTAGATCTAGTTAAACATCTGCCCTTCTTTTATGTTTATGTAATATATATTACTATGTAAATGCTTATAATAAACGCGGCTAAAGTTTCAAAAAGCGAGTTAATCATAAGTCATCTGTATGAACCAGAAGCTCAAATTTCAGACTGCTCTAATTTTTTTTCCAGTCTGGCTGTGGATGATGCCATTGACAGCAGATCTCCCTATATGGTTATCTCAGGCACACAGCTCCAGCTGTGACCACAGACAACCACACTACCTGCTTTTTAAACTTTCAATTCCTGGGGGGCAGTGAATTAGGAGAAAGTTGGTTTGGAGGTAAAGTGAGGAGAGATAAAAGAGCCTGTTTCTGACAATGAATGAACTGAGGGGCTGCACTAAGATGAAGTATAAGAAAAATAAGGATTATTTTGAACTGTCACTCATTGGAAAGCTATTCTAGTTAAATCTTTTAAATGTGTTTGCTTGAAAGGCAAACGTTTTCCTTGTTTGTAACCTAATACGCAAGAAAACAGAAATTTCGTGTAAATGATAAATATTTTAATAATAATACGACTTTACATTATTTAACTGAAGACTTTCCCCAAAGTGGCCCACTATGCAGCATCTATCCATCCTCTTCCACTTATCCAATTCAGGGTCACAGGGGGGCTGGAGCTCCCAGTTACCATAGCTACGCAGGGCTAACACACAAAGACAGACAACCATTCAACTCATATTCACACATATTAACTGGTAGAATCACCAGTTAAGCAATACACAAGCCCAAAACTAAATATATCAAAATGTTATATTTTTGTATCTCCTTGAATGGATTTTCGATCTACCAGTGCAGGTCAAATAAAGAAAGTGGTAACAGTAAAACGGCACAGATGCGATCATATTTGGTGCACAAAAAGTCCTACGACAGAGTACCTTGAGAAGTTGTCTCTTGACATAGGCACAAATTTTGAAATGTGGTGGCACGGTGCCGTAGTGGTTAGCACTGTTACCGCACTGGCTGCAACCACTCTGTGTGGATTTTCCACATTCTCCCCGAGCTTTCCCCTGGGCTTCCTCCAGCTATTTTGGCATCCTCCCACAGTCCACCTGTTATATTAATGGGTAATTCTAAATAAGCCATTAATGTGAGGTAGTTTAAGTGTTTGAGGTGTGTGGAATAAAGTGCTGTATGATTGTGACATTGCTATATAAAAACAAGCACGTTACCTTTTCACCTACAAGCACAGACACCCACAACATAACTGAATAATCTAAAATAAATCCAGCCATCCATTCTCTTCCGCTTGTACTGATCAGGGTCACTATCTCAGCTTCCATACTGTGAAGGCATGGAATATCAACAGTATGTAAAGGTTCAATGACTCAGTCTTACATGAACATGCCCTGTTCTGCATCTAATACTCATACAGTTACTTGATTAACTGATTCAGGGATACTTCCACCTTTTTTTCCACTATCACAGGCTGTTTAGTGTTTACAAGTTAGCAATATGCTTACTTGCTTTACTTACTGCTGTCAGAAATGTATAAAGCATTTTTTGCTCTATATTAAACTACATCAAATCTTGACTGCATTAGTACTTACTAGCATGAAGTCGTGTTTGTCTCTGGTTGTTTTTATTCTGTTACATTTTACTTAAAATTGCTAGAATCCAAAGTTGAATGAAGGGCAGCAGCGCTAGACGGCTTCACAAATCATAATCAGCCTGTTGCATTCTGGCTAACACACACACACACACACACACACACACACACACACACACACACACACACACACACACACACACTATGTTTTGAGCATGCAAAAAGAATACATGGAATAAAAGCTTAGTGCTTCGATTTTAATTCTAATAATTAATTTTAATTGACTCAGCAAATGGTTTATTACAGTCACACAACTGAAAAGACTGGAAAAAGTATTCAATGTGAAACAGAGGAATTAATCACATACTCACATGGGTGTTCCTCCCTTCAAAGTTTAGTATTTTTTACTTGATGAATAAGTTAATCAGTTAAACTGCCGTACAAATTAGCATCAATTACTGTTTTTGGACAAACAAGCGTGTAATGAATGTACTGTGTTTGTCTTTAGCCTGATGTGTTTTGCGTTTAGAAAATCATTAAAAGTTATAATTACATGAAATAATCGAGAATAAAGACTTGTTGGAGGAATTTGTATTTGTAGTTGTTTAGAGCTGTTCAGTTGTTGGATTTTTCTGCAGCAGCAGAAAAGGAAGGCGAGTAAGTTGTAGCCGGTGTGACGTCAGCCACTTATTAGTGAACATTACTTATCCTGTGACTCAGGAGGTAGAATCTGCTGATCCAAAGATTGGTGGTTTGATACCTGGTTCCTTGGTCCATATGTTAAAGTGTCCTTTGGCAGGATGCAATACTGAACCCCAGCTGCCTCTGATGCATTCATCAGAGTGTGAGTTCTTAAAGGTACACAGTAAAGCTCAGTATTAATGTGCCTATGAATGAATGGGTATGGCTTACTGGAAAAACTTTTCAAAAATGAGATTTTAATCTGTAAACCTTCAGGAAAATCTACTCGTATTCTTCTATATCTGCTAGGACATAAACACAAACACACACCTTACCAGCCTCCATCTACTGGAGTGCAAGTAGCCTTAAATTTGCTGCAGGTGTGGCCCATTTAGCTGACTGATGGGTGCTGTGAGGAGGACTGAGTTGGCAGAGCCTGATTTATCTGCTTGTTTCTTTTTTAGCTCTGTCAGTCAGCCATCCTAAAGATCTCCAATTGAAGCCAGAGAGAGATATGGGACCATTCACACTTCTTTTGCAAGTCTCCTGGCTAGTCTGCGTGATTTACAGAGGCAGCCCTGACTCAGATGGACTAAGATGGATGTGTGGATGGAAACAAAGAGAGTCATATTTGCAGTGGAGGGGAAATCACGGGGTAGCTTAACAGGAAAGGCTTCAACTGATTCTTCTTCCCGGTTAGCCTGAGCAAGGGGATCTGACAGGAAGAGTCAGTTGCTTTTCAGCTCATTATTTAACCCATTATGAACGTGAATAATGATTTCTGCGCATTGTGTCATGTAGGATTACCATAACACAACACTGAGTAACAAAGCATTGTTAATACATTTTTACCACATTAGGAGGAGGCATGAAAGGATCATTTGTTCTACTTTGGCTGAAATCACCAGTCTTATCCTATCACCCTGGTAGCTTTAATGTGGAAATGAGAGCAAAGCGTAAACCAGCCCACTCTGCGATTCCCTATCTAGCCTTTCCTTTTTCTCTCCGGCCCTGTATGGATCCACAGTTAGCACATTTAACGGGCTTGGAGCGTCTGTTTATGGGGTATTTATCATGGCTACAGAACAATCCGGGCTGTCAGTGCGTCAGTTTGGGTGAGCTGTGGAAATAAATCAAAACTCCCCCGGCTTGCCACAGATAGCACACTACACACTCGCCCATTCATTTAGGCTGCTGGGATGGGAGGAAAGAGTAGGAGAAATAAAAGTTTAGTAAAATTATATAGATGCAGCTAAAGTAAAGGTTTGAATTGAAGTTGTGGAGATCAATTTGGGGAGGTTTCGTCACAGTGTCCAGAAAAAACGTGCTCCATTTGAGCTCATTATTTGTGTTGTATAATTGTAACTATCCAGTGTTTCTTTTGCATCAGCTTAGTTCTCACTGTTTTCCAAATGTATTTTTGGCCTAAACCTATTTCTCTTTCCCAGTCTTATATCAAATAAAACCACCTCCCTTATTGATTTCTTTAGAGGAAACAAGAGTATCCCCAACGGCTGTCTTTTCATTCCTCAAAGACAGATTACCTGACATTTCTAAATGCAACCAAGTCCAACCAATGTTCCTACACTTATTTCTGCTAAAAGGAGGAACGTTGTAGCACAGTTACTAAACTTTCCTCCATAAACCTTTAACTGTGGGAAATACTAACAAACATTTGATTGTGTGTCTTTAATGGAGACATACTTTTACTTGGGTCAATACACAGTTAGTTAACTTTGATTTCGGGCAGTTTCTTTCACTAACTAGATAGCAGCTTATCTTGTAGCCAGTGCTTGACTGCAGACCTTTTTCTGCTCACTTGTGATGCTGAACCAAGGTGCTCGGTGTATCGAAAATAATGTGTAGCTTGAAATAGACACACTGATAAGCCTGGAGAGTTGAAATCATTTTCATGAGAATAAGAGGATGGATGGAAGTTAAGAACTACTTTAAATTTAAAAGTACAATGTGTAAAAGCTCTACACTCGTATCCCTCCAAATGTTAGGATGCCTGGGTCGTTGACCCAGGGGTTTTGAGTTTATTATATTATTTATACTTTCTAGTCTTTGGTTTCTTTGAGTTCTGTCTTATAGTTTATGTCTCTGTCTTCTCTAGCTGCTCTGTCTCCCCTGTCAGCTGTATCCCCTTGTCTAGTTCGCGTCTCTGTGTGTCCTTAGTGGCTATATCCCCGTGTCCAGTCAGTGTCTGTGTCTGCCCTGGTCCCACGTCTCTGTTCCCTCTGTTGCAGTGCGTGCGAGTCTGTGTCTTTGTTCAGTCTGTGTTATGTGTTTCCTGTTTTACTTTGAAAGTCCATGTCTGATGTTAATGTGTCTGGTTTTGCTTCCCCTTGTCTCGTTAGGCCTGATTTGCCCCAGCTGTGTTTCCCTCCTGTTACCCATTCCTTTATTGCTCCCTCTGTGTATTTAAGCCCTGTGTTTCTCTGTGTCCGTGTCGCGATCTACCGTTTTCCTAGCTGTGTGTTCTGTCATTCCTCCAGTTTAAGTTTGTTTTGAGTTTTTAAGTTATGTTATATTTTTGAGTACCTAATTAAAGCCTTTTTGAGTTCACGACTGTCTCCGGAGTCTGCACCTTGGGTCCTATTCCTGTCTGCACACAGCCTCACCTAACACCAAATTCACGTGCGTATTGTAATCCAAGCTACTGTGGCTACTGCAGGGCAAACAAACAGTAGCCTTTCATCTGTAATGAGTGTAGGCTGTCAGTCCACTGTTTACCTCAGCTGTCAATACGTGTCCTCGTCTATTTCCCCTGGTTGGCTGTAAAACCTGGAAAGGAGTCTTCTGTCTGATGACAGCAATACTGAGATGAGCTGCAGAGGATATCCTGGGCTTTTTTTTTGTTGTCCCATTTGGATCTTTAGCCATCAGAATTGTTGTCTTAAGGCCAAGAAAGATGCCAAGCGGATCATCGTGGCCTTGCCATATTGGACCATTTGATTGACCTTTATTGTAATTATGTATTTATTTTATTTTATTTTCGGTTGCTACAAACGGGACAGACATGACTGGGGGATAGGACAGGGAGAAAGACCTGTTGTGCAGCACGCAAGATAGACAGCGCACAATGTGCTTTAAGGCAGCAGCCAAGAAAGGTGTAGTCCGCGTCTGTGTACACCTGTGTGGATCAGCATGCTTGTATTCCAAAGGTTTCTCCATGTAATGATCTGCTAGGGAGTGTGGGGAACCATAGCCCCGTCCACCAGGGCATGAAGCAGGTATGGAGGAGATCCAGGCCCCAGACATCCAGAGGCCCCAGAGTACAAGGACCTGAGGAGGGCCACCAAAGGGGAGGAACCGTGCCACCCCCCTGGGAAGAGCTGAGTAGAGCCCCAAACGAGAGGTCACCCAGCAGCTACGGAGCAGAGGCCAGAGGGGGTTGCAGTGGTGTGCCCGCGGGCTCTGCCGGCAGCCAGCTGTGCCAGAGCATCAGGCCCAGAGGCTTGAGGGCATCCCACCCCCCAGAAGGGGCCCAGCCGGGCCACAGGCCCAGGCCCCGCCAATCAGCCACCAGGAGTGAGCCGGTACATACATGAGCGCCCAGCCCCAGTCGACAAGAACCACCAACACACCAACGTCTGAGGGCATCAGCCACCGGCAGGGAGTGTGGCGAGGGGAGATAGGCCTCCGTACTTTAGAGGGCCTGAGATGTACCCAGAGAGGTTGAGTCTAAGACCCAACCTGACATATAGACACAGACGAACAGGCGCACGCGGACACAGACGTGCATTCCCACCCCATATGCACAACCAAATACTCGGCACTCACCCAACGTGTAGACAGACACAAATAGACACTGCACAGACAGTCACACTCCCCAAACATACTCTATATCCCAGGTCCAGGTACCCCCGCCCCCAGAGGGGCAAGCCGCACCTAAACCCAGGAGATGTAACCCTTCTCTCTGGAGTGGAGGCAAGCGGACCACCTCCTTATCTGCAGTAGCAGGGAGGCCCCGCATCCCAGACCATATCCTGGGCTTTTCTATTACTAAGCACTGGTGTTTTTGCTGCTGTTAGTCTTTAAAGCGAATCTGTCATTATTGGACTGGGATACTCAGCAAATACACTCTATGTACAGTCTCTATTTTTAGAGACTCTTACTCTATTTTCTTTTCTTTTTAGGACATTTGAGCCTAACATTAGCTGGCAGAATGAATGCTTGTTTAGCTTGTTTGTTGTTAGGTGTCCAGAGATGGGAGGGTCGCAATACTGGGAATAAATACGCATGTGTATGCACATTTTCACTTGTTAGAGCCCTGACTTCAGTTCAGGAGTGGAGTCTTACGATGAGGAGGAAGAAGATGATGAGGTGAAAATCAGGAGGAGAGAGAGCAGTGATGGAGGAAGCAAAAGACATTAGGTGAATATGATAATGAAAAAATAGACATGTACAGATATTAAATGGTAATATATAGTTTGAAAGAGCCATTTGTGATCTTTAAATGAAGAGTAGCTTATAAGGTGTATGTATGTGGCTCATAAAACATGATTAGGTGGAACCACGATGCCCATCTTGTATTCAAGAGGAACATGGCAGCTTCCACAAACCGGCACTTGCTCTTATGTATTTGAAATGGATTATTTTAGTTTATGCAAACACATCAATTTATTTGAAAATTACACTCTAGTCAGTGTGTGTTTAAGAGTACAACACTTTTCAATTAAATAACCTTTAAAAAAGTCTTGATTGCACCTTGAAAGATCGTAAAAACAATTAGATTCATATTAAAAGGTAAATTTATCCAGTTTAAAATCAATCGTAACTATTCAGTCACTGTTTGATTTAAAGGTTGGATCATTTAATTAATATTATAGTTGATTTTGTTCTTATTATTATTTTTACTTTAGTTGTGTGTCTGTAAGGAAAAACATACAAGTCATTTACATCTAAGTCTGTCCAGTTAGGAATCATCAATTTCACTTGTTTTGGTGCAAATCAAAGTGACAACAATCAGCAGAGAGAAACTACGGGTATCTATATAATTTATATCATAAATACCATCTGAAGTATTTTAATCACAGTGGCACCGAGTCATCTCTTCCGTGCATGAGCCATGTTTGCACATTGAGCACCCTGGATAATAAAGACTTTAGTTTGATGGTCGCTTTGAATGTTATGTATAGAGCACGTGTGTGTTTGTCAGTAAAATTAGAGAGGAATAAACTATGAGATGATTGCATATAATAAGCAGTTTATATATAGGGTATTAATTGCATTGACTGAGCTATACTAACAATCTCACAATATGTCTTTTTCTTATCTAAAGGCATTGAATATATTAATAATCTGATATGAAATTCTGTCTCGATATATATCGAGAAACTGTTTCGCCTGCTTCTTGGTGATGTGGCCGCCTCGGACTCGGAGTTTGCTGGGTTCGAGCTGGGCCCGAGCTGGGCCCAGTGCACAAGCATTTTTGTCTTTCAACATAATTCTTGGACATGTGCCCAGCCCGCCGTTCTTTTTGGCGACGGTGGTAGACGACATAGCCCGTCAGAGAAGTCGCTCTACTGCATCATCTGTCACTATCGATCCTCCTCATTGACGCTCTGATGCCACAGAGATGTAATCAGATCTTTTCTCACATGAATGGAGTCGCTTTGCTTTTTTTCCCTCCTGATTTCAGTCTGTGGATGCCTCAGATCTGTTTCAAAAATTAAATGAATAATGGAAAGTATAGAAATTTGTCTGTTTGTATCATTTGGCCTTCATCATGTGAACTATATAAGGCTTAGCTAACTGGGATGTGGACAGGCATTGTATTTTTCTGCTGCAGCTGCGCATTAAAATAAGTCAAGTTTTTAATGATTGTTCATGATTCGGAGGGCAGTGCAGTGGTTAGCACTGTCACTCCTCAGCCATCAGTCAGCTGGGATCTTTGTGTGTGACATTTGCATGTTCTCCCTGTGATTGGATGGGATCTCTCTGGGTATCTTAGTCTTCTTCACACAGTTCTAAGACATTTATTTATTATATTTGTTTATTTTAAATTAGCTGGAGGCGTGAGCGTGAATAAGTGTTAATTTAATTTGATACCAGTACCTCATTCCTTCTGTGTTTGCTTTGTCTGCCATTGCTGAAAGGATCTCAAGTCCCACCGCTGCCAGTTTATACCTTCTGCTCTCACACAGTATGGATTTTCCTTTCCTTGGATAAGGCTGCTAGGAAGCAGTTCATCTATCATGTTTCATTGAGGCTCATCAGATGTTGGTCAGGGATCCACAGGAACAGCAGCGCTGTGGATCCGTGTAACTGAAACTTTTTAGAATGTAATGGACTGATCCAGCTCACACCACTGACAGGTTTCTGGCCCTGACACGTACTGGCCGTGGCTGTAACCGAACACCTGTTGAGAACCGCTGAGCATACTGTTATCCTGTCATTGCCCTCTGACCTGGAATGCAAACTGTATCTTCCAGAGCAAGCAGTGTGTGTGCACAGAGCTTGCAGCTTGCAAAAATGATGTGCCTGGGTGACAGCATATTATGAGGAGAGTTGGAGGGCTGTACAACATCACTGCAGCACCCTACTTTGCTCGGAAAGCACAGGTGGTCCATTTTTGTAAACAATTGAAAAGATCGTAGCATCACATAATCTCACTTGCCCTTTCTTTTAATTTGCCCTTTAAAACTCTTTTCTTCGGTCTCATACACCCCTACATACAAATCCAAAACACTTTGACACTGAGTTGAAACGCTAATGTTGCTACCTCTGATAATGCCGCTGCTATGGCTGGTTAATGTTTGCTAAGATAAATGCTTTGTAGCACACGAGATCAATTAAAAAGGTAGTGCAGACTACGTGATTAATCATTCTGAAAGACGGACAAGAGTGTTGCCTTTCCACATAACTGCTATCATTGGCTGTTGGCCTAATTGTCACTAATTAATAGCTTTCATAGCTGTCAGGAAGGACACATCAAGACAATTCACAATAGAATGTTAATAAAGTCTAAATGTCCCAGTAGGAAGCAGCTAATTGATACAAACATCTGAACAGCTTAGTGTTTGATTCAAATTGAACTGACCCCATTAAAAATGAGTAACTAAGGCAGCTGAGTCACGTTAAGGCATCTGCTTCCAAAATCAGTTAGAATTTGGAGCTGACCAACACTTATTTAAAGCAAGTGTTTTGAATTTTGGTCAGCAGTTATTCCCCCCCCCCCGGATCTGTATCAATCCCTCACAGATGACAGAGTAAATATATGTTTATTGGATGGAAATATTTGACAATCTTGTAATGTTTCAGTACTAGCCCGCATACTTCAGATGTTTACCAAAGGATGCACTACCCTAGAGAGCAGTGATGTGGAAATTCATGAGTAAAGACTAGCTTTCTAAATTTTACCAGAATTTAAATTTCATGTCAGTGTGGTAGCAGCAAACCCATGATTTGGCTTTAAGAAGTGCCATCTCGTATCTCATCATATGTTCTGAATGGGATGTGACACCTTGGTCACAGATCCATTACATGGCCTTTCTCTGAATATCAGAGAGTGCTGACTGAAAGGGGTAATTACAGTGAAGTCTAGGAGAAATAACTGGGTTGTAGACATCGGTGAAATGACCAGCAAAGGCTCATGTCTAGCTCCTGTTACAGTGGGAGCATCTACCACCTCTCCACTCCTGTTGCGGAGTTGCAGTTGATCTAAATGTGTTCACTGGGTCACTAAGACATACATGGGGGGGAAAGATAGATGGAACAGTTTAATGGGCATACAGAGGCAAAGATTCAGTTTAGGGCAGTTAAATGTCTCTTTTGTTAATGCAGTAGAATTTAGACTAGAATTGCGGCGAGTTGTCTCGGTCCACTGTTGTTTAATCAGATCCATCCATCCATTTTCTCGGCTGCTTATTGAATGAGGGTCTCGGTTGGGCCGGTGGCTGTATCGGCTCCACAGGCTAAGCTGCACCATGGACAGCCAGTCTATCACAGGGCTGCTCTAATGTGATTCTTTGTTTTACTATTCTGGCTGCTATATGGGCATTCTCTGAATATTGACTGTAGATGTGTAACAGCACTGTTTGCAAAGTCCCAAAACATCTTTCCGAGCGATCAGCTTAGCTTTTGAACGCAGACGTCAGGAACATTACGTTGTATTCAAAAAGCTAACAGTCGAGACCATAAATCCATCTGGAAAGCATTAATTAGACTAGATTTCTATTCAGGTGGACTTTAAATGAACTAATTGTCCCAGAAAGAGTTAAAGAAAGAGGGATTATTGGTGTAGTAATCAGAGGTTTGAGTACCACGCAGAATGTTATTACTTTGTAAGTGACCTTTGAGCACAGTCTGACCAACACACACACACATACACACTGTGTTTTTAAAGGCTGAATCTCTTTATGTCATCCTTTTATCCAGCTGGGGTGGCCTTTTGTTCTCCTCTGTCATCAGGACTTGGTATTGTTCTACCCACCTGGTATTTAAAGGCAGCCACAGCCTTGTAATTAGTTCCAGAGATCCCATTTACTAGTCTATTTCCAATAGTGACTTTGTCTGCAAACATAATGCCAAGGTCTTATTCATGGATCACAAAAAGAAGCAACAAATACATGTAACAGGTAACTGGTCTTTTTAGTGTTTTGCAGATTATGGAGCAGGATGGAGTTTCTTTGTTCTCCCCAAAGAAACATGAGCATTTAGACTGTTTCAGAATTTAAAGGTTATCTAGTCACACTGCCAGCATTGTTGTAGGGTATTTGTAGGATTTTTGGTTTGCTTTCGCAGCTCAAAAAATATCTAATACAGTAACTTACACCCCAGAGAGCTCTAAGGTTTCGCACATCTATGCCTGCTAGCTGAGTTACCTGAATCAGCTGCACTGGATTGGACTGGGTGATGGTGAGTTTTTAGATTGCCCGTGAGTCATACTAACACTCCTCCATTCGGTTTTGTTCTTTTCAACATAAACTGCACCATTTGTCTTTTTTTATTTTATAATGGAAAGCAAATTAAAGCCCATATTATATGTTAAGCATGCATTGTTCACTTGAGGCATCAGCAAGAGCTAATGTTTCTCATGTATAGAAGCCTGTCTGCATAATCTTGAGTGCTGTTTTCCAGTATGTGATTGTTACAGAGGAAGAAAGTAGTCCGTTTTTAACTATTCAAAATACAGACAATACTTCAAAATAAAAAAACTTGTTTATTTGCATAAGTATATTGCACATCAGAGCCCTTCTTCCATTCCATGTTGCTGAAAACTAGGTGAGTGTATGTTTCGTGACTCCTTTGTGAGTGGTTGCTGGGTGACATAGAGCTCCTTGTATTTGCTTTGGTCACGAGCAGGTTACTGTGCTCATACATGGTTTGCATGAAAGATGACACATGTCTGCAAACATTTGCCAACTAACCACCGACTGTAACTAAAACTTGGAAAAGTGTCAAACAAACCAGAAAAGTAACAGTTGTCCCTGCTGAAATCAGTACATGTCAAAAGTCGCAGCTTTTACTTTGAAGGCGAACGGTCTCCTTCAGTAAGTCGGCGTCTTCCAAGTAACGTATGGTGAATGGAAAAATATGCTAGAGGAAAAAAGGAATCACAAAGATGTTGTTGGTATAGCTCCTCTTTAAGGAAGATTTCTACTTACTGCCAGCTGTGTCCAGCAACCACTCGACAGCCAGTTGGGGAACACATGATTTTCCATAGAAACCTGAGGTTGGCAAGGGGTCACTGACCAATCACTACGTCTGTGTGACTGGGGCTTTAGCAGTTATATTCACAGTGACTGCCAGCAGTCGTTTGCAACTGTCTGGGAATACTAATTTTTTCCTAGCAACAAGCGGTTGCCAGGGGGTTGCTGACCGGTCTCTTAGATTCTGTGACTGACGCCTTAACTAAATGTAACAATGGCAATGATTGGACTAATTACTCTTTCTGCCATTTTTGATTTAAGACTTCTTAATGTCCGTGAGACTAATGCATAATTTAGTATGGCTAACGATCCTCTCGCCTTTCCCTTCGCCCCAACCTGTCAGAGTAGTTGTCTGCACCTCCTTTAGCTTCGTTCTTCTCTAGAGCTCTTCGTGCCTTTGCCTGTTGCTGGTGGATCGCCTGATCTTTGGAGCTCTTTTTTTTGTAAGGTCTTTACCTTTCTTTTTAAACTTTCTTAAAAAGTCTGCCGTTTAACGTTGTGCTATATAAATAAAATTGAATTGCTATGCTAACAATGTAAACCAAATGTAATGTTGATGATTGTTACCGTCATAGACGCTCTGGGGGATTATCAAAAACCTCTATTTTCAGTCATTTGATTGAGACCATTCCAGCAGCGCATCAGGGGTGCAGAGATGATCGGCAAGGAAGTTTTAAACCCAGCTCAACCTCTGACATCATCTGGTAACGTGCAGTTTTTGCAGGACACGTCCATGCAAGAACACAGTCCAGAGGGATTACATTTTTCAAAGCACGCTGGCACTGTGATCCTCTCTTCTGAGTCGTAAAATACTGCGAGAGCTTGTTAGGACAGACTGTGCCGGTTTTTGGGGGGTTTTGGTGGGTGAGAAGCCTTAAAATTCAAGGATCTGTTGAATTTCCTGCCTTTTTTTCTTTTTCTTTTTTTTTTTGAATGAATGCCTGCAGATGTTGGGATATTTCACAGATAAGTGAACTGTCTAAACTGAGCATTTGAGTGCACTAGATAAGCGTGTGTGCATGTACAATATGTGTCTGTGTGTCGATGGATGGGCGAGAGGGAGGGAGCCTGCCGCCTCATCCATTTATCCATTTCTCTCTCCCCACGGGGCCAGTGTTGTGCTAAATAACGGTGTATGCTCACAAAGGTTAAGCAGTGAGTCAGAACCAGTGATGACAGGTTGACCAGAGAGTCTCAGCCAGGCTGCCATGGAGCTTTGTGCAGCAGATGCGACGACCACACACACACAATGTCATTCTCTCAGCTCACTGGGCTTTATTGAATTGTTGTGCTCTGCTTCAGTCCATGTTCTGTAACCATAAATCTTTTCTGTGTTACTTCTCCAGCATACAGACGTCGACTTTGAGATATTAAAGATGGGTTATTCTTTCTGTTTGAAATCACTTTGTTGGCATGTAATGCTGCTGACCAACATAATGCACCAAACATAAGAACTTTTAGTTTGTGAACTGAGAGGATTCGGTTAGTGGATGTAAACAGAACTGCAGGCACTCTATACTTTTTTACTTTTTTTCAATATTGGCCAAGAAAATGTCCCTTTTAAACGCTCTAATAGCCTCCTGCAAGAGTATTTACTAATTGGTAATAAACTTCTATTTAGAGCGCTGCTTTTGGAGTTTTGCCCTCGCTTTTCTCACTGTAAGCTAGTGAGAAAAGCACATCTGTGTCACATCTCTCTTCAAATGAGCCAGTCAGCCAAATGTGTTCCAACCACACCCACACAGTTCTAATTGAGCACATTAGCTACATTTCCAACTTCCTAATTCTTAATAATTAACAGGCGACCAAATTGCTTGAATAAAATATTTGTTCTGTTTTAAATTTGGACTCTGCTTTCTTATGTGCTACCCTAAGCTGCACATGGAGCGTGCCTTTCTGTCGCTGAAATTGAGACACGTACAGTACTGCAGGGAATTCATGGGCATTCTTTGGAGTGAAACTGGTTCTTAAATGACTTAAATGGTCACAAAGGGGAAAGCTGAAAAGGGATTGCTGTAGAAGAAAAGTTTTCTCGGTCTGAACCGGAGCAGTGCTAATTATAGATTTGCAAATCCAGTTTAAAAGCAAAAAAAAATTGAGGTTTTAGGAGGCCGTGCTATGAAAAGAAGGAATTTGAATGCTGGATTTAAGCTTGGCATTTAAGAGATTTTTCCCAAGCTTTCATGGATTTAAATTGCAAGTCTTTCAGTCAGTATTGATTAGAAATCCTCATGAGAATCAGTAGCAAATTGCAGACGTAACACATCCTGGAGCTGTTTACATCTTTTGAACGCACATCTTTTGTTGTGGCTAATCTGTTTCCCAGACACTGCATAGTGTGTTTAAGCCCTTTATATTTTCATTGCATTAAGTTCAGTGTATTCACAACAGCATATACTTGTATCTAAAGAGATTTAGTGTTGGTTATAGAGGCATCAGACCTGGGTTGCACAGAGAGAAAGAAGATGAGATGCAGCCAAAGTGGAGCAGATTAATTGATTTTGTCACTGATGAATGCATGCAACCCTTGGAAGCCTTTTGTGAGGAGGTACCTCTCGCTGCTTTCACACAGATTTTTTTTTTTCCCTGATAAATTTCCTAGCATGATACTCCTTTTATTCCCTAAGAGCTTTTCTAAAAGAACACCTGAAACCTTGAATACATGTCCACCCGCTTCTTTCTGTTTTGATAAGCAATTCCCCAGAAACGGGAGATATGAAATTGTAATTCTGAAGGAGACAAATGGTATGTGGCGCTGCTCTGAATTATAAATGAAAGCAGAAGGGCCTTAGTTCTGCCTTCTTGCCCGAGCGTGATTCAGACAGTCTGGCGTGAGCAGGACGCGGTCACATAACAGGTGGAGACGCACACATGTATAAACTCAATCTGAGACCCACACGTTCCATATTTGACAATCGGCCAGTACCAGGCCCAAACTTTGCTAATACTGGATCTTATCTTGTGCTTAGCCTACATCACACACCATGGGTAAAAAAATTGCCAAATCACTGTTCAGTTGCATTGTGTGTGATGCAGGTTTTTCCAAGCAAGACGAATGTACAGGCTGAGTGAGTTAATGTAGATGCATTTTACATCAGTGCTGGTCTTGTTTCTGCCCTGTGGGAATTTAGTGCTAATCAGTGTTGTAGGAGGAATCGACTCTATCGATCCTGACCCTAACCTAAAGCTGTCAGGACACAACGATGTTAAGCAGGCCTTTAGGGAGCGATTCTGGATCTTCAGCAGAAGTTCTCGTCTTCTAGTTTTGGTCAGTCAGCAATAGTTTGATTCAATATTCCTACCATTGCTAATTTTGAAAAGGAAAAACACAAAAACTAGCAGGGCAGTTGTGGCTCAGGTTCTAGAGTAGGTTGTTTGGTAATTGCAGAGTGGGTGGTAGAGTCAGGGTGGTTCCTTTTATTCACCGTGACTCTAAAGTGTCCTTGGGCAGGATCCTCACCTGAGTGTGTGGTAAATTTTGGGTGCTGCTTTGAGAGGCGATCTTGCAGACAGCAGGATGTCCTGGTCTGCTGATCTAAGTACAGTACAAATGTGCTGTTGCCACGTGTGGTTCATTCATATGCACTTTACTGTTACAGCTGACCTCAATAGACATGTTAAGTGATCATTTTAACCACTGTTGGCTTAAACTCTGAATAAAAGTTTAATTTTTTGTACATCCCACGAGTACAACTTAGAAACTGTTCAGTTATGTTTGGCTATAGTTTAGAGGCTGGAGGCTGCTGCCTGGGCATGTGTTAGAGCTTCCCTTCTTTAGTGAACTGGCCAGTGAAAGACATTTTAATGTCATCCTGACCTGTGTGGCTGTTTACTGGATGTCCTCTGCCCATCTGCCAGTTTGAGTTAGTCTCTGCTCTAACTGCTCGTATGGCACTTTGAAGTGGAAGCCATGGAAACAAGTTGCGTCATGGTACTGAGAAAATAAATCAGATTTTGTCGGCAGTTCCAGACGGTATTCAAATTAAAAGAGCGCAATCAAGGGGTCACATACTATGCATTCACTTATCTATATCTATATTTAACCGAATGATTACAACCCTCAGCATTGCCAGTACCCATTAATATAATTTCACTAAAGCTTGGCAAAAATGAAGTCTTAAATTAATTGCATAAAAAAAAACCAGGTCTTAATATGTCACACATTTCCCAGAAATTTGCTATAGATCTTCAATTTGGAGATGGAGTCTTTAAGATTTGGTAATAAGTTAAATTTTGTCATTTGCTCTTGATGGTTTAATGTCACGTACTCAACATGTTGTCACATGCTACACGCCTTACTTTAACCTACAAAACCCACACCCACCTCTGTCGTAGTTTCAAGAATAACGTGGTTTAATAATCCACCTTCCTACGTTCAAAAGTGGTACATAACCTCACGACGCCGAGTCAAATACGATCCTAAAAGGTTATATCACTCTGCTTGAATGGTCATATTAACTCATCAAACATCACTGTTTGATCTGCAGTGGCTGTGTAGTGACTTGCAACAAATAAAGAAGATTTATAATATAGATACAGAGTAAACCTCAAACAAATATTTTATAGCAGCAATATGACTAAATATAACATAAACAACAACTTTCAGCACCAAAAAAAATCTAATCCTGTATTGGTGCTATAACCTACCTACTTCTAAGATTAAATCTATAAGAAATGCAATCTTCACCACTGTAAAGACTTACTGTAGGTACAGTAGCTGCACACTTTGTTATACACTAGCAGAACCCCTGAACTGTGAAACTCATAAATCAGTGTATGCGTGTTATAATGTAATAAATATACTGAAATGACCAGGTATGCATTTTTGTTCCTGTTCATTTTTAAGTAAACCTGAAATGTATTCATGTTTTCCTCGTTCTCTGTCGTGACTCCACGGGGTCATTATTGCATTATACTCCTGTTTAATGTAACACTAAAATTTTAATGGTGCGTTAGTTATATTTAGTTGGAGCCATATTTTACCAATTTGCATATTTTAGCAGCAACAGCTGTGGAATCTCCCGTCCTCCTTGGGGCTCGCCTACAGCATCTGTCTCATAAGCAGGTAAATGAAGTCATGAAATGATACAGCAGTCTAAACTGTGCAGAAGAAATATGTATAGGAAGTTAATTTTTTTAAGTAAGATAGACTTCAGTCATGTCATAAATATAGCCCGCAGACATATGTCCACACTAGCAGACTAACTGTGAGTCAGTTAACCTCTGAGATCAATCTGGGATTTAATTCTGCACTTACACCCAGGCTACTGGCAGGCCTGAGCTGTACAACTGTTCTTGCCAGTGAAAATGTTGTGTTATTCATTAGACTTATAATGGTAATATTTTTTTTTATTGCCTGTAGCTGTTCACTAAATTGTTCGTTTAGTTTGTTAATTTTACAAACTAAATGAATCCTTTTCATCATCTTTGCCAAAACTTTTTTTGGAACTAATTAAACTGAGTCACTTGGTTTCACTTAGTCAATTTATCCTGATTTTGTTTTTTCATCAGTAGCACATTGTGCAATGAATACGGATACATAATCTGATGTTTTATCTGTTATGTTTAAGTGGCGGCCTTAAGTGCAAGCCGGCAAGGCTCACTCAAGATACGACTGGTTTGGCAAGCCAATCATAACATGTTATGTGATAGTCCACGTAGTATATGTGTCCCTGTCAGTATAACACTACTCAGATAGGCACACGCTGATCCTTTCACTCCCAGACACTCCTGCCTCTCTGTGCTTGCACACACGGACCAATTCCCCGTGTCTCTGAAGTTTGACAGGCTGTCTAACATCTCCAACATCACCTAAAGAATTAATGCAGATATCTTTAGGCTGTGCAGGGATTGGTAAGAACACAGAAGATTAGCATGTCATGCATAAATAAAAAGCTAATGTTTTGGAGCTATGAAGTCCACTGAAATGTCTCGGTCCTCACGAGAACGTAATCTGAGACTGATGATCTTGATTTAATTATACAGATTTGTATCACCCAAATTGAATTATTTATTTTAATTTTGATATCCGTGTCACTTCACGAAGCTTTTGTTAAGTCTGAATTAAATCTCGTCTGTGTGTGGTCATGAATTACTGGGAGCTCAGCCAGGGGATTGTTAGTTTAAAAGTATGCTTAGATGCAACCTAGCTGATTTCTTGCTGTGCATTTTAAACATCAGATGGAATTATTCACCCATTTTTCGAGAGTGCTTTGGAAAAACACATGAATAATGCAACAGCACTCAGTGGCTGTGGTGGGCCTTAATGAGATTTTTGGGAAGGTTGTGCTTACTGAGTCATCCTGGGCGAGAGGAGAGACGGGGAAGGGAAGAGTGAAGGTGAGCTAGAGAGAAGCGTTTCAGGTAGTAGCTTTAAATCTTAGTTTTAGTTCAACTCATGGCTGGAGCTAAATGTAATTATGGTCTCAATTACGGGTACTGGGGGCCGTAGCATGGGTCGTCTGTTATTATCCTTACTCACCCGCAGTGGCCTCTCAAAAAGAATGAAAGCTATAGCCCTATTAAAGCTACTGTAGGTCTACTCAAAAATACAGTAATAGGCAGATTTATGTGCTTGAAAAGGGTAAAAGCTTCATGATGGGTGACAGTCTGACCACTGAAGTGATGCGAACTGACAAAGTCTTGTTACAAACTTTTCTGTTGTGAAGTTCAAATGCATTATTCTTGTTGAATGCAGTATTTCTGGAAACTTTCTGAAAATAACAGCTGGTCGTGTGTGCTGTTGTAAAGTATTTAGTTAAAACAATCTTTAAACAAAATGTAAAAGAAATCATAATTTCTAAATCTTTGGTTGTAGTTCATTTTCATTTTTCTCTGTTTCTTATGCTTTAGATCAGGGGCGTCAAACTCAAACACACAGTGGGCCAAAATTCAAAACTGGAACAAAGTCGCGGGCTAACATTAATATTTATTGAAATGTATTTATTCCTCCAGATATAAGAAAGAATCTTTTCTTATGGACTCAAACACGTTTTGCTGAAAAAGTGAATATGGAACAAGCAAAGCTTAATACTAAACAATATATATATTACCAGTAGGCCAGCTCTAATAGTAATTTGGTATGGCTTCGCGGGCCAAATGTAATTAGGCTGCGGGCCAAATTTGGCCCGCGGGCCAGAGTTTGACACCTATGCTTTAGATGCAAATTGCATTTAAAAAAAAAAAAAGGAAAAAAAAGAAAGAAATTTGGGGACAAAATTCCCAACTAGAAAAATGGGAATTGATTAGCGATACAGTACTGCACAAACGTTTTGACCACCTCATTTCTTGTGTGGGTACAGCTATGTATTGAAGCTTAAATGGGAATAAAGTATAAAAGCCAATAACAGAGTTTGTGCACTTCTAATGAGATTTGGTAGGACCACACTTAAAAAAGCTGGAACTCTCGAAACAAGCTTTCTTGTCATGTCTGTAAGTAATCTTCAGGAATAGTTCTCCAGGCTTCGTTCTCTGTCGAGATGATGCCCGACTGGTTGAATGATGCTGAGGTACGGCAGGTGGTGAGCTCCCACCTGGGATCGTTCATGAGTCTTTCAATTTCTGACAAAATCCCCAACAGGCTGCAGTGTAGCCCCAAACCATCACATAGTCTCCACCGTGTTTTGCAGATGACTGTAGATACTCACTGTTGTACCTCTCTCCTGACTTTCTCTATACATACTGACAAGTGTTTGAACCAAAATTTTCTCATTTGGATCCATCAATCCATAAGACAGTCTAGTCCAGTTTTTACCCTTAAAATGTCTTGTTGACAGCCATCCTCCCACTGAGACCCTTTCTGAGGAGGCCTTTAGTAAACAGTAGATGGATCACTTGAAGGGTCAGATTAATTTCCTCTCGGGTCTTTTGTGAGGTCTTTGCAGGATTGTTTTTGATTTTTTTTAAGGACATGACTTTGACATACTGTTCATCTGCTGTGGATATTTTTTATGCCTGCCACCTCATTTATCCTCCACTTGTCCAGTTTCGTCAAATAAGAACACACTGTACAGCATGTTGAAATGGTTGGGAATCACCTTGTTGGTGCAAAAAAAAAAGCCTATTAAACTGTTATTTTTGTGAGTTTAACCAAGGAAATGGGACAGAGTTACACAAAAGCCCGTCTACGTGGAAGTAAAATACAAAAGTGATAGCTGACTCAATCAGCTTTATGAAAAGCCTTACAGATTGTGCTCATCGTTTAGTGGTGCACATGTCTAAATTGTAAATTAAGTGATTAGGTTAGTGCTCCAGACACTGCATGTTGTTGTGTGCACATCGTTTTTTGGGTTTTTTTGCTTTTGTTTTTTTGCAGACAGTTGAGCCTAAGGCTTATTCTGTACAAAACATTAAGACATTTACTTGTGGTATTGTTTTTGCTATAAAGATTATGTTGCAATAATTATAATAATGCAGTAATGAATGATTATAATTATGCAGAGGCCCTATATTGTAGTAGTTTATAGATTCACCTAACAAGTGAAAGCTAGTTCAGTCCCAGGAGGAAACACAAATTCCTTTGGGGTTGCGTCTCGAAAGACACCCGACATATAAATTTGCCAAATCAAACATACAGACCTACCCACTGTGGTGACCTCTTGGGAGTAGGGGAGCAGCCAAAAGTAGCTTTTCATTGCAATATAATTGTATGCAAATTAGTCTATTGTCCAGGACTGTGCATTTAGATTACACCAAATACTGTACAAATAAGAGTTCACAGGCTAAAACCGCACTACAGCCTGCTACTACACTGTGATTGCCCTGAACCTTTCGCCCCTGCCTGTTCTGATGATTTGGAGGAAGAGACCTTTTCACCTGCAAACACAGCAGCGTTATTACGCATCGGCTTGCCAAAAAACGATGTTTTCGTCTTCTCTCCACATCCCATCAACAGGCAGCTGGCCAATACTAGGTGCAGGTTTTTATTATATGCTAATTGAGCTCATTTCTATTTATGCTGTAGCTCCAGCAAATAAGTAAACTGGGTGTAGCAAGGGAAGGTGTAGTTTTAATCCAAAGCAAATGGTTAGGAGGGCATGGATTTTTGATTTGGCCCAAGCTGGGACTACACACATAACTGATCAACTACGCTGCTCCAGGGCTGCAGAGAGACTAACAAAAAAGTTTGTTTGTGAGGCCACCACCGCAGTACTATATATTGTAGCAGTAAATCCTAATAATGTCACAGGTGTCTTAACACTGCAGAAATATCACCCCTGGAGAAGGAGAAAGGGAATTAATTCTACAAAAGCGCTAAATACTGTTGGTTTTTATCAAGCACTCATAACCCATTTCATTTTAGAGGGAAATATCTACTGCTATAATTATTATTAATGGATTTGGTTATTAAGATTTTATATGCAAGGGTCAATCTAAAGTCAACTTAAGCATGAGTAGTCAAAAGTAAGCAACTGCTTACTTACACATGCAAATCTTAAATCTTTTTTATAATAGTTAATGAGCCTGCAGATTAGCATTATTCGAAAGACACAATGTCTCAAATGAACATTGCTCACAAGATACAGTGGGGCAAAAAAGTATTTAGTCAGCCACCGATTGTGCAAGTTCCCCCACCTAAAATGATGACAGAGGTCAGTAATTTGCACCAGAGGTACACTTCAACTGTGAGAGACAGAATGTGAAAGAAAAATCAATGAATCCACATGGTAGGATTTGTAAAGAATTTATTCGTAAATCAGGGTGGAAAATAAGTATTTGGTCACCTCAAACAAGGAAAATCTCTGGCTCTCACAGACCTGTAACGTCTTCTGTAAGAAGCTTTTCTGTCCCCCACTCGTTACCTGTATGAATGGCACCTGTTTGAACTCATCATCTGTATAAAAGACACCTGTCCACAGCCTCAAACAGTCAGACTCCAAACTCCGCCATGGCCAAGACCAAAGAGCTTTCGAAGGACACCAGGAAAAGTATTGTAGACCTGCACCAGACTGGGAAGAGTGAATCTACAATAGGCAAGCAGCTTGGTGTGAAAAAATCAACTGTGGGAGCAATCATCAGAAAATGGAAGACATACAAGACCACTGATAATCTCCCTCGATCTGGGGCTCCACGCAAGATCTCATCCCGTGGGGTCAAAATGATCATGAGAACGGTGAGCAAAGATCCCAGAACCACACGGGGGGACCTGGTGAATGACCTGCAGAGAGCTGGGACCAAAGTAACAAAGGTCACCATCAGTAACACACTACAACGGCAGGGAATCAAATCCCGCAGTGCCAGACGTGTTCCGCTGCTGAAGCCAGTGCATGTCCAGGCCCGTCTGAAGTTTGCCAGAGAGCACATGGATGATACAGCAGAGGATTGGGAGAATGTCATGTGGTCAGATGAAACCAAAGTAGAACTTTTTGGTATAAACTCCACTCGTCGTGTTTGGAGGAAGAAGAATACTGAGTTGCATCCCAAGAACACCATACCTACTGTGAAGCATGGGGGTGGAAACATCATGCTATGGGGCTGTTTTTCTGCCAAGGGGACAGGACGACTGATCCGTGTTAAGGACAGAATGAATGGGGCCATGTATCGTGAGATTTTGAGCCAAAACCTCCTTCCATCAGTGAGAACTTTGAAGATGAAACGAGGCTGGGTCTTCCAACATGACAATGATCCAAAACACACAAAGGAGTGGCTCCGTAAGAAGCATTTGAAAGTCCTGGAGTGGCCTAGCCAGTCTCCAGACCTCAACCCCATAGAAAATCTGTGGCGGGAGTTGAAAGTCCATGTTGCTCGGCGACAGCCCCAAAACATCACTGCTCTCGAGAAGATCTGCATGGAGGAATGGGCCAAAATACAAGCTACTGTGTGTGCAAACCTGGTAAAGACCTATAGTAAACGTTTGACCTCTGTTATTGCCAACAAAGGTTATGTTACAAAGTATTGAGTTGTATTTTTGTTATTGACCAAATACTTATTTTCCACCCTGATTTACGAATAAATTCTTTACAAATCCTACCATATGGATTCATGGATTTTTTTTTCAGATTCTGTCTCTCACAGTTGAAGTGTACCTCTGGTGCAAATTACTGACCTCTGTCATCATTTTAAGTGGGGGAACTTGCACAATCGGTGGCTGACTAAATACTTTTTTGCCCCACTGTATTTAATCAATTTTAAGGAAAATGGATGTTATTTGATCCATAGAGTTCTGTACAGTAGTTTTCCAACTTACCACTGGTCAGTAGACTGACGTAGCTGAGAACAGCCCTCTACATCTGCAGGTTCTACATGGAATATTTGTATTTTCACTAATATATAGTACTGATGTGGTAGTGTATTAGTGTCATAGTATCTTCTCTCAAAAATCTTTTGTCATCAGGTTTTTCTTCAGTCTCTTCGTGCTTGATGTCAGACTGTTGAGATGTAGAATGATAATGTGAGATAACACTGATTAACAGAAATCAAGATGCAGAGTACATGGCACACTTGAAAATGTGGTGTGCTGAAGTACTTTAACATGTAGTATGTTTTTTGGCTGGAGGCGCACAGTACACCTGGGGCTCAAATGGAAACATGGTGGAATTTGGCAAAAACACCTGCCAAACTTTCATTATCACTGGGTGTGCTAAGGGCTAGTGATAGTCATTGTTTTCTCTTGTACTCATCCCACCATGACATATTGCTACTTTAATAATTAGGCAGAGAGGTCCAGAGGAGCTTCTTCCAAATGTAAGATAATGTTTGTTTTGACTTCACCCTCTACAAAATTCAACCAACGCAGGGTTCTGTTTCCATCATCCTCATAATTTTAGCTCCGTGGTTGTGGGGTATCTTTGAAGTTTGGGCTGTACAGGATTTACCAATGCAGCCTGATTAATCTGGTGTACATACTGACATACTGACAATATGTGTCGCTCAGAGTAGAGACTGCAGAAGGCTCACCTCCCCAGCTGTCTGGAAATTCAGTTGAAGTCTTGAAGCTTTAAGCTGCTGGATAGATGCTTTAAATAAAATAACAAACATATCTGTGCACTTCCTTCTATGGAGTATTGTCACAGAATAAAATGAGGGTTTTTTTGTAAATATGTTGTTATCTCAGTGGCTCAAACGGCCTAAAGCTTTAAAATGAGTCAGAACACAGCGTTTTCATCATTTTTGCTTAAATTTGGTAGACAGAAAGTGGGAAAAATGCTCGGAGGTTTATCAGTGATGCTTAACTTCACTTTCCATTACGAGTGAGTTTGCTATCAGGTTGCACTTGAATTGGTTTAAGATGGCAATTACATACAATCGGCTGGTGATATTATTGCAATTAACTGTAATAAATCATCAAAAATCATAACTCTGTTGCTGTCTGTATAAGGATGAATTCACATTGGCTGGACTCTTAAGTAGTTAGAGTGTCATAGATTAAAACATACACACAAATTGCTCTGGCAATAGTAACGTAGTTATTCCAAAATGACAAAGGGAATGTAACCAGAACACAACTAGTTGGCAACCAGCTGGATCGAGTCTCCTATTGTAAGGAGACGTGTCACAGATAAGTTGAGATCATCAGCACAGACTGACTCAGGTTAATTGCAACATTTTGCTGTCTGCATTTATAATTTAGACGGCATTTATTTGCAAACCTATGCCAATGTGTCTGAGAGTCAGAGTCTGTCAGCTGTTTGGAGACGAGGTGCCTCCCACAGCTTCAACACGACCTGAACTCTGATAGGCAAGTTTTCTTGTCATTTAAGTAGTCTTTGGATGTTTAATGTCTTTTCTTCCATTCTCTGTCAAGAAGATGCCACAGTCCTTCAGTTGTTGAATCAATCTGCTAATAGTGTTGAGACCTGAGCTGTGATTGGGCCACTTAGTGTTCCATTGTAGGTTTTCCTATGCAGGTACTTTATTGCCATTTGGGATTACTGTCTTGCTGAAAAATTTCGTTATTAATCAGCTGCTTTCCAATGTGGTACTGCATTTGGGATCAAAATCTGACGGCACTATTCATCAATTTTTACAAGCTCACCAACATCACTGGCTGAAAAGCAGCCCCAAACTATGACTAACTATGAATAATTATAATAATACATTTTATTTGAGGGCGCCTTTCTAGAACCCAAGGTCACCTTACAAAGAGAAAAAGAAATCAATAAAATAGTAGATTAAAATAGATTCTAATAAAATGTTTCTCTCGGGTTCTGTGTCAGGTTTTTGCTTTTCTTAAAGATATGACTTTGAGATTCTGTTAATCAAATCTTTGATAATTTTTGTATGACTTTTTGTGTCGCTTGTCACTTTGTTCATTCTGCAGTTTTTAACAGGTACTGCACACCCATGCAAACATATGCCAAGTATCCCTACAAGTCATCCCCACAATAAAAGTTTGTTAGTTGCCAACTTCTCTGTTACACACAGACACATCACTGGTTCATCCCTTGGATTCATCGGTCAGTGTTAGGGGCTTAACAAACAAAAACAATGTTCTTCAAGGACTGGACTGAAAATTAGTGAAAAAGCAGATTTTCCTTAAAAATATTCAAAGAAAAAATTTCAGAAAGATCTTCTGGAGAATTATTGTTCAAGACCATTTTATGAAGTCTGGCTCCTTGGTAGCAAAATATAAACAAATAGGTGGTTGCTGAAGATTTTTGCGCACATGAAGGACTCAGGAGTCAGATCTACAGTAATGTGCCTGTAGCGCTGGTCGTCTGAGGTCCAAGTCTTTGCCGTATTTAATGTTTAGGTTTTACCCAGTTTACTATTTTACCTATCAGTCTCAACTAATAGCTCTGGGACAATGGGGCATCTCAAGCATCAAAACACAAATGTTGGGTGGCATGCTATCAATGCCCCAGCATTTCACTGACTTAACTGTGTGAAAGGGGAAAAACAAGACTTGACTGGTATCCAACATCATTATCACCTCTCCTCAAATCCTTTTCTAGCTCATTCAGTGAAGTTCATCCATTGATTTATTCATTCATCCATTTATTTATCCATCTATTTATCCTTCCATTCTTTTTCAAAGATTTTATTTTTCTCCTTATAAACAAAAGAGCTCATCCTTGTCATACCTGTGTAGTTCCTGGGTACATTTTATTCCTTGATCTGTGTAACCTGTGATTTTCATTTTAAGTATAAGCTGTATGCATTACAAATACTTATTGTGCACCAGAGTTTAATTCGAACAGATAATAGGCACACACATTATTCTATACACATTTAATTTCCCAGGCATCTTATAATAGGTGCTAACTCTTGGAAAATCATCTAAAAAAAAAAAAAAAAAAAAAATTCAAACATTTGCTAAGACAAAAATTCCTAGTAAATAAATACATGTCACAATAAACATGTAAATGCGTCAAATAAAATAAGACTGAGACTTATTATTACAGCCTGAAGCTGAGAGGATTCGGTCACTCTCCTATCCTAGCAGCACTCTTGCCATGTTGTGGAAATTCTGATGAGAATTATTCAAGAGTTGCATATATTGGAAAGTGTAAATACATGTATTGTTAGAAATTAGTTGATGTGAGTGAGAAGAAAGATGAACAAATGGACTTGAAGTTCTAATCTCAGAGACTTTTTTATACTTCCTCCTTTGCTTACTCTCCAGATAAAGGGAAACGGTATGACTCTATTGGAAGTAGAAGATGGGGCATTGTGCTCTGCCTAGAATTTTTTCATTCCTCACCTAAAACGTGACCAAAAAAAATCCATTGCATCTCATGCTTTAATTAATATAAGACTGTGACAGCTGGAAGAAAATTAACTGATTCTTTCGCTGATAGTAGCATATTTGTTTACTTCCCACTGTGGCCCCATTGATGTATTGATCTTTTAATAAATAAAATAAATTTAGTCCTCCATCCGAAACAATGTATTTGAAAATATCATAATTTGACATGGATCTGCACAGTATTTCTGTGGCTTAAGTGGGTGGCCTGTGAGGTCGTATCCACATTTTTTACACTATTGATTTATCAGCGTTTGATAAAAGTCATGAGAAGAGGAAATTTTTTTTAAGTAGAAAAAGGATTCTTGTAAGTGTGAAGGTTCATGTGAAAGGTCGCCAGCATAAACCTTCATGAGCTAAGACCTATGACTAGTGCTTCTGTTGCCTCAACATCAGCTGGGATGTGTCACGTATATATATTTTTTTCTTTCTGCTGGTTCTGAGTGTTTTTTCTGGAGTGCCCTGCAGTATCTCATCTACTTTTTGATAGTACTTCTATATATTCAAGGTTTATGAGTCAGAATTAGTGCTGCCATTGGAAATGTGTAGTCTGTGCTGCATATATTTTCCGTGTTTGTCTGCACACAATCACTGCATACTATGATTGTATGGGAGGTAAAGAGGGAATAAGATGTGGCTACACGTACCCAGAGCTGTTGTACCTTCAGAGCACTCGGAGGTCTACAGGGAGGCCAGCGAAGGGAAAGCAATGAAAGTATGGCAGGATGATTAATTTTTTACCATGTATGGAGAACCAGTTTAACGAATGACTGTGGTCAGGCTTGCATAGTAATTCACATCACCATTTGAGGCAAAGGTGTTATGTCATCCATGATCCACTGAACCCTAATCTAATACTATAATAAGGAAATGATCCATTTAAATGTGTTCCGCATCGGATGTGCGTGGTTGTGAATATAGGAAGGTGTGATTTAGATCATTTTATAGGGAAAGTAATTGCAGTGGATATGGATGTGGACTTAACCTGCAGTTACAAGGTAAAGGACCAATAACTGGTAGATAAAATACAGTAAATTTCACTGCGATACTTTAATACCCGTAGGTGCTGGATGCTGGAAGTCAGCTGTATTAACACATGTAGATAATGTGCCACAGAAGTTTTGACATGACTCTGTTGTTTTCTTTGCTTCAGCACGGGTTAAGTTTTATTTGACTTCATTACACTAAAAGGTTTTTAGAACGTTTTTGGCCTTTGACGAAGACAATTAGAAACCCCGGTGGGGAAGTGTCCAAAGAAGGCTTCAAGTTGTACTTTTAATGCGTTTGTCATTGCAAGTTTTCATGTTTTGCTTATTTTTCAGTTTGTTGATTAAAACTCTAAGAGGGTGGTGGGATTAAAAACCTATCATTTAAACTTATTAATTAAAATGTTAAGATGCATTTGGATGTGCAAAACTGAACCCTGTTGGTGTTTCTCTTAATTGCAATGACATCTCTCATGTTTAAGCCTTCGAATGCAAACCAAAAAGTCTTTGAGATGTTTACAAGGACAACTAGAAGTTGAATCGTCATTGTTCAATATCAGCCATCAGTACGTATGACCCCATACCATCTCCATGTGTCTGTTCTAGTGTCCCAGTGCCAGCAGCAGTGCTGAGATCCATGTGTGACTGAAGTGTTGCCACTCAGATTTACTGGCACGTCTCCCTGCCTATTGTTAACAGTGGTATGCCACTTTTTTCAGTGATGTCTTCTTGACTGCTGTTGTGATGCTGATGTTCTGCTGGCACTTGGCTGCTATGTTTACATATTATGCAGTTGTCATGCTGCTTTCATGTGCCACTTGCCAGTTGTCGCAAGTGTTCGTGCCAGAAAGAACTGGCATATGTAACCAATAGAGGGGCGCTTTTGATGGACGACTCTAATTAGCTCATGAATCATTTTGCTATATGCTGTCCTCTTACCTAATGCCACCCTGAAGGGATCAACTGTTGTATTTACTCAGTGTTGCCTTTAACGTTGCACTTCAGAATCATAGTATTTCTGGCAAGGGAGGTTTGGAATTCCATGAGCAGGAAGAATAGTCCCTGTTACAGTCTCATACAGGATTCAGGGTACCTGCTTTGTGAAACAGTGTAAGGATATAGAGGATATGGGGCAGCTTCACTACTGGAGGACTCAGAGGATTTTAAAATGAGTAGTGAAAATGTTAACTGGCACAGTGTGTGCTACTTGAATAAAGTGGCGTTCTGACATAAGCAGCCTTGCCTTAAGGGACCTTGCTGAGCAGTAAACATATTAGTCTTGTAAGACAACTAAAAGTGGCTTTTGCTAAGATACCAGCCACTGCAGTGATGAAGTCCATGACATTTAAAAGGCTCTGGAAAGGTGGATTACGTCTCAGAATACAAAAACTATATGTCATTACACCATGTTATTTTAGATTACAAACAGTGATTGTAATAGTGAAAACATGGTTATGAATAAATAGAATAAACTCTGACCCACATTCTCAAATGCTAGTTTTGCCTCACTAGGACACATGAGCAGTGGACACAAGGGAATGAATCACTCATCACCATCAACAGAGGTTACTGCTACTGAGAGACTGTTTGACTGGCATTGATCATATCCACCATTTAACAGCCAGCATCTCCAAAATATTTTAATCAATAACCTTAATCTGACATGTAGAAGAATCTGAGACGTATTTGAATTACAGTGAATGCGTTACGTCACGGGTATGAATCTGACAGTAAGCAGAACCACCAGTTTTTGCCAGTTTTCCGGCGTAGTTTGCAGAAATATGGCCTGCAATGAACTTCCACCTCCTCTGTTTTTGCCTTCAAACACTGATCCATGTCTTCTGTTTGAGCTAAATATTTCATGTTCTGACTCATCAGTCCAAAGCACCTGCTGGCATTATTCAGTGCTTCGGTTTTTTATGCGTAGGGGAGCCTGTTGGCTTTTTTCTCCACTTTGAAGGGGTGACTTTATTCTACTTAAAGTCTTCCAAAAACGCTGCTCATGACCAGACTGTATAGATGGGTTTACCAAGGTCCCACTGATTCCTGATGGTTCTTAGCTGATGGCACTACTGGACATCTTCCAACTTTAAAGCAAAGTTATTTTGAGAAGTCTTTCTCCCTGGCCAGCTGCTGAGTTTCCGGTCCTTAACCTTGCCTGTAGCTTTGTGCTTCTGCAGAAGAATTTGGACAGCACGTCTAGAAATGTCTCCCCTGAAGAAAAATGATTGATGTAGGATGATCACCTTGTGTCTTGCTGCAGCGACTCGAGGCTGGCTCGAAACGCAAGTCAGTTCCCGTAAAGTGTTGAGAAAAAGTGCTTGCCCCTTCCTGATGTGTTATTTTTTGCATGTTTGTCACACTTAACATGTTTTAGATTATCAAACAAACTTTAATGTCAGACAAATATAAGAAGAGGAAATACGAAATGCGGTTTTTAAATGGCGATTTCATTATTAAGGGGAAAAAAGCCATCCAAACCTACCTGGCCTTATGTGAAACTCAAATGGAGAAAGAACAAATATTTTTGCCTTTATATATCTGTACACTTTATAGATGCCGATTAGGTGCGTTAGCTATCAGCTCCACCCTCATATCCAAGTATTCATGACTTGTATAAACAACATGTCAGCGCCTAATACACTACTGTTGAGTATAATGGATCCATCATCATCAAATTGATCATTAACAATGGTTATGTGAATGGACTAGCAATTAATATACTGCTTTTCTACTCTGAGCACTCAAAACGCTTTCTACTACTAGCCCTATTTACCAATTCACCTACATATTCACCTCAAGCATTTTTTCTATTCTTAAGCTCTTTGTCTAACATTCACCCACACACACTCACACTCCATCAGATGCACCAGGGACAACTCGGGGTTTGGTGTCTTGCCCACTGACACACTGGCATATTAGAAGTATCCCCAGCAACACTGAGACCGGGGAATCGACCTACTGACTTTTCGATTGGTAGAAATCCTGCCAGTAACTAAAGTGTCTGCTGATAAGGAACTAAATGGTAATAGTTGTATTTTAATATAAAGTGCGACTCATTAATTTTATTCACTTGCACTGTTAACATCATCAGTTATGTTGCCAAGCTCCTGACGTAGCTCTTATAAATATCTCACTTGTGCAGAGATGTTCATGAAATTGTTTGCAAACCGTTCGTATCAGTAGTAGCTTTTTGTTTCATGTGCTGCATTGTGCCTACTAAATAAATATAAAAATAACTTGGTTTATTTCCAATCTGTGTATATCTTTGCGAGTGAGAGTTGCTGCTCATAGATATAAAATAGAATTAAGTTCTACTTATTTTTAGAAAGCAGAAAAGAAAATTAAGACATGGCAGGAAATCTTCATTCCACTCGAGAATCACTGTACGGTAATCGATACAGCTCTCAAATCTATGAGTTACCCAGAGAGTTGGATCTATTGCCATGTAGCTCTCCTAAAGAAAACAAATAAACCGAATTTCCAGTACAAACTCCCCCCACAGATCTTTATATCCTCAGTGCAAACTAATCAGAAGTGCAGCCACATATTTTTGCTCCAGGGTATGTAAAAATGAAGCAGCTCGACTTTTTTTTGTTTTTTAATTTTTGCCCAAGTTTGATGTTCATGCTGGAAACAAATGCTCTCAGACCACCCGTGATTCTTTTAAATGGCAGGTAGAAAACCGAACAAGTCAGCAGCTTGCCATCATCTCCTACTGTCACATTGCAGCTTGTGCTATGTTGAGAATCGCACTACAAGGGTGCTAATGATGATGGCGATCGCAGCCAGAGGCAAGTGCAGCTATTCTTAGAAGCAGCACTTTTTATTTAGGAGGAGAGAAGCGTGTCGTCGTCTGCGGCATCTCGCCTGTTCTTTTTTTCCTCACTTCATTAATCTGTTCATTTATTCAGTGGACTCCTCTTAATCTCATTCCTGTCTCACTCATTCATCATACCGGGATGGGTTGCCTTCTTCATTTTCTCTCTCAAGCAGCAGTCCCAGATCTCAGTTGTCACAGTGATGAAAATAACTCATTGAAGTGGAAACCATGCATTGAAATACCAATTTATAGAATTGCTCACATGCCTGCAATAGTGGCAGATTTTGAAGAAGGCTGTAAGGATCCAGGATGTAAGAAATGTACTGCACACCTTTTCCATCCATCAATCCTTCTTCTGCTACTTATCTATTCATAGTATTTTTTCGGTCACTACCCAGAGCTCATGGAAATAGGTGATCTAGCTTCCTATCTGTGACCTCACCTTGTCCCAAAATGTTTATTTTGGGACTCGTGTGTTATCTTTGCAGAATGATAAAGGTGTGTAGACTGGCCCAGAGAAGCTACAAGGGTCAGTCCACCTGCGGACCTGCCACTCACTGCTGGACAAGACAGACACTGCAACCCCCAGCTTCCAAAACTGGCTTCTAAGCCTACTTTTTTTTTTTTTTAAACAAAATTTCTCCAGCAAGACGTGCAGATGCTTTGGTCGTGGGAAAGTTGGTCAATTATGCGTCTCAAAAGTTAAAAAAAAGAAAAAAAAAGAGCAACATTATTATTTATTTTAAGTTGGATTCAAGGCCGTGATGAATATGAAGTAAAATTTTCCTGCCAGGCCTGTTTTGGTTTGATCTCCACGTTTCTATGAAAAAGTTACATTTTGTGTCTTTATCCTTCAGTAACAGATTAAAATATTAGGGACTAGATTTAATAATGGTCTTGTGTTGGTTACTGGCAGCCAAGTTTCTTTTTTAGAGTGACCTCCACATTTTGAAACAGCAGTTGGGCCAAAGTGAACAATAGCCTGCATCTTTTCTCTGCAGTGCACAATATCAGAGTTAGAGCTGGGCGATATATCGAGTTTAAAAAAAATATCTGTCCCTAATTAATGGGGCTCAGACAGATCTTAAGTGTGTTGCTAACATTTACAAACATGGCACGTCAGCAGTAAGACACAAATGGGGATCTGTTGGTGTCGTTTTTAATGTTCCGTCTGCACATTACAGTCGGCTGTATGACACAAATTTCAGGTTTTTGTAATACCGCAGCTCTTGTCTGGAAGAATCTTGTGCTCCTTCTCAGCCATGACATTTTTCACAGTCCCCAGCAATTTCTAACACAAAAATCTTCTACTTGAGATAAAAACTGTTTCAGATGCCTCTCATTTATCAGAGCTGTCATGCTGTTTCCAGAAAACACACATATGCTTATAATAACCTGTTTTATTTTTGGTTTGGAGATTACAGACTCCCTCATCAGCTCTGCTAGTTTTGACCTGCTATTTTGCTTTGTTCTTGGTAGAGTGCTGCTACTGATTGAAATGAACTAGCCACATCTTGTTTACAAATTAGTATGTTGTTAGCATATCGCTCACAGAAGTCTCCACTCCATCAACATAGTAAATCTGGTCCTAGGAATCCTCTCACGTTTGTTCCAACTCTTTGGAGAGGACTTATGGACAAGTCATTAGGTTTGATACTTGTTGCTTCTTGAACCAAAGATAAGAAAAACACAGCTACAATGTCTTTGATGAAGTTGTTTGGAAACCTCTTCACGTTGTAGACGGTGATATTCTGATGGAGGTTTCTTCCTGTTAAAAGGCAGTTTTTCCTTTCCCACCGTCACTAGGTGCTTGCTCAAAAAGGGTTTCTCTGTTTTATTGTTGGGTCTTTATCTTACAACGTGAAGCACTTTGAAACGACTGTTGTTGTGATTTGGCGCTATTCAAATAAAATCAAATACAATTGATCCAAGATAGAGAAGTATTACAGGGCAACTGCTTTCTAGCTTTTTTTATTTTTAGTATGGTAATTTTCCCTTTGATATTTCTTAATTGTTTTCATTGTATTGGTGCAGGGATATGAAAAGCCACCAGTCAGCTGTCTCCAGCAGATAAAAGTCTCAGAGTCAGTCTTTCATCTCTAATTGTATCTGACATTACTGGTAACAAAGAGAATATATTTAAAGAGAAAGCATTGTAGTGGTCTTTAAAGGACCTCTGCTCTGGTAGCACCAATGCCATTTGTAGTGCAGACATGTAAGACTTTCAGGGACAGAGCAAGCGCATGAGCTACTACTGAGAGCTGCTGCTGTAGCTACTGGAGGGGCCGGCATCATGGTGCTTTCAACTGAATCCAAACTTCCAGATAATTTGCTTAGCTAAGACAAGGGGCGCAAATGGATGCAGAATATCTGAGGCAACCCTCAGAGCCCCATTGACAAATGTGATCTTGGCTCTGATGTCAGCCCTCACTGGGATTCAGCTGACATGCTGTCAGAGAGTTGTCCTTTTGCCTTTTGTTCTCCTCTGTCATGCATGCTCATGGTGTAAAGCTGCACGGGCAAACCCCAGAAACAGTCATGTAGGTCTTTATAAGCGATCTGTCACCAGTGCTCTCGTTGTTTACTCCCACTCTCAGCTTATCTGATTGACACGCAGAAAGGGAGAAGAGCCGGACTGACTTGGGTTGTATATGATTATAGTGCTTAATGCTGCATCTTTGAATTGTTTTTGCTGCCAACTATGCTCTTGTTTTATCCTCCCACACAGTTACAGGGTACTTACCTTTGTCTTTCTAACAGTTGTTTCATATGTAATCACATTCACCAGCTTGTTCTCATTCAGTAGATTACAGTTGATCTACAAAAAGGTATTTTTGCTTTCAAGTGGCTTTTTTTTGCAATGAATATTAATATAGATATAAGCTATTTTCACTGTGGTTATGTCTGTGATGTCTATCTGCAAGTCAGACTAGCTCGTTTCGCCAGCTTTATGTAGCATGCAAGTCGGCTGGAGGTTTTAAGTAATTTTGCTTCATAATAATTACTACTGGTACTTGTGGAGTTCTTATTCCTTCATCCCTCAATCCTTAAAAAATCCTGCATCACTTGGAAGATTTACGCTTACAGCCCAGAGAGTTCTGCACTGTAGTAATGGTTTGCATCAGGAACAGTGATTTTGTTAGCCTCATAAAGTTATATCCTCACCCCAAACATTGGATAACTACTAAAGCCATTGAAAATCTACTATTGAATATTAAGTTAGACGTAGAGCTGGGCGATAGAACGATAACGATATGTATCGCGATATAACTTTTACTCAGTAGAGAAATTAAGCTATCGCGATAGACCTCGCCGCTCTTGTCCTCTTAAAAAAAAAAAAAAGGTCAGCCAATCCAAATTAAGTAGCGCAGAGCCGAACCAATCACAGCCACAGCGTCACGTCGCGTGACTTGTTACGTACAGCACAAGTGCCAAGCCGCACGTGTGTTTGTTTGGGAAGCAGCCAGCGGGTAATGGAGCCAGCGCGTAATGGAGGAAATGAGTGTGCCGACTAGAAAAATCAACCGAGCGTGACTGAAGAGAAAACAGATGATGGTTCCAATGCCGGAGAGATTGTCAAAGCCATAGAAGTTCCGTAGTGTGAAGGTATTTCGGCTATTTCAAGTCTGACAAAAAACAGAGTAGCGTGCATTGTAAATTGTGCCGAAAGCAAATCTGGAAATACAATAAACTGGTGCATGCGTCACACTGTGCGCTAGGGCTGGGCGATATGGCCTAAAATTCATATCGCGATCTAATTTGAAGCATGTGCGGTAACAATATATATCGCGATATATTCTTTTCTTCTGTATAACGTATTTTCCACACTATAAGGACTTAAAATCCTTTAATATTCTCAAAAATCGAGAGTGTGCCTAATGTATGAATTCTGGTTGTGCTTACTGACCTCGAACAGATTTTGGCTGCAGAAATCTGTTAAAAATGTTTTAGTACAACTTTGGTAAGCGGCACTGCTTGATGGATCGTCAGAGCATTACGGCTGCCGTAGGGAGGAGCTTCGCGGAGTAATCTGGGTCCAAAACTCCGTCCACTTCCCAAAGTCAAACCAACACTAAGAGTTAAAAACGGTCTAAATTCTTTCATCTTTAATTAAATCATCAGCGTTGCTGCTTTACCAGGTGTAACAATTAAGTTTAACATCCAGGCATCCATGAAAACAGAATTTCTTAAATTTAACGGAGTTAGAAGTTAGCAGGAAGTTAGCTCGCTAGTTTCCACCTAAACATTTCATAGCATGTTCTGACTGAGAGATTTTTGAAACTAATTCAAACGTACAGCTCTGTTATCACTTCCAACATAAATGAAGACAGAAAACTAAACAGCAGCGGCGTTTGCAGGGTTACTGAAGTTGGACTAGCTGGTATATAATGTTGTGCTACGTGATTGCTAGCGACACAGCTATGTTAGCATAACATTAGCACAGTGAAGCTGGAGGATGAACGCCAACTTTTTTTCCACTCATTAAAAGTTAACGTGAGGGATTCTGGTGGTCAGGGACAAATGCAATCGCATAGCAGGATGCTATACACGGGCCAAACTTCAGTCAGGAGAACAACTGAGATTATTCATCCACAATACGAGGTTAGTCATTAATATACTGCAACAACATGGGAACAGAACAGCTGTGAGAGAATTCAACATTAATGAATCAATGTTACGGAAGTGGAGGAAGCGCAGTTTTTGGCTTTCCCCATATTTCAACAGTGCTTCATCTCTTTGCTGTGACTGTCGCCATAATTTGCAGATGATAATGGTTGTAGCCGCTGCGATGCTTTCGACCAAAACAGGCGCAGCTTGATGACATCATCAACATACGCTATCGCGATAGAGCGATATAGTCAAAATCTCTATCGTTGGCCAAATTTATATCGTTTATATCGTATATCGTTTATATTGCCCACCCCTACTGTGCGCCACGTTATTGTTTCGGTGAAATGAATTTCTACAATACTGTTACTGTTAATTCTACTCTCTGCAGTGTTTAAATGCTTACATATACACACAGTTACTGTCCCTCCACACATACGACTCGGTTCTGCTTCTATGCCCCAGCTTTGTTTACTTTTTCCCACCGAGGCTTCTAGACTTCTGATTGGCCAACATTTCTGCACGGTTAGGAATCTAGCGCCACCTGCTGCTTTGGCATGTTCATAGCAGCGTTTTCCTTCATTTCTGCCTTTATGTGTGGACGGGATTATTTTTTAAAACGAAAACGGAAAATCTCCGTTTTCAAAAACACCCGTGTACGTGTGGACGTAGCCTCAGTCTCTGACTGGAAGCGCTAATTCATCATTCGGCTTTTGTCAGACTAAAGTAACTGTTAAAACTGTTTGAAAAGCTAAGCTATACAACAAGGAGAGATTGAGAATTTCCTTTTAGTTCTCAGTTTATTTGATATTGACAAAAGTTAGTCAGTTTTGTCTGTTATTCTGTAAAACAAACTAAGATTTATTTTTAGAATTAATATTTTGTTTCTAAGTGGAATTGACAATTTAGTCTGTTTCGTTTGTTCTATTTTGAAACTTAAACGCTTTAGCGGCTGCCTTTTGTGTAGTTTGCAATATTTGCCTTTATTTATCTGAAAAAGTCTCATGTTCCTTAAGTACATCTACCCTGTTGAACTTATTATGGGAAATAAATATTTAAATAAAAACAAGCTGCTGATTATTTCACATTTTACTTGTGAGCAACGGCACATTTAAATCTTACAAATATAGTTATTTGGCTTATATCGTGATAGATATCGTTATCGCCTGAAATGAAAAAAAAAACATATCGTGATATGAAAAAATCTCATATCGCCCAGCTCTAGTTAGACGTAAATTTTAGTCTCCTTTGTAGTAATAGACCATCACCTGCTAACCAGTGCAGGCAAATATATTTGTGTGAGAAGAGAAAACCACAGCAGGAATCTTCACTGAGAATTGGGATTCTTCTTATCTTCTTACCCAGCAGAACATGGGCTGTATGGTAATTTTTTCTTTCTTTGTCTGCACTGACACCCCTCTGCTCTGCTTCAACATATCAGTGCCAAATACAGGAATGGTGTCGTTGGGCTACCACTGAAGAAGAGATACAGATGAAATATACATGCACAAGTATTTTCCTTACTTAATATCCTGTAAGGGAATTGATGTACAGTATTCATACAAGCACCAATAATATTCAGCCTAATGAAAGTTATTTTGATCATTTCTAACTCGCACTAGAGTCATTTGAGCATTGAATCCACAAATAATGTATCATATCTGAGATGAGTGTGGTTTTTGTTTTTCCTTAAAAAACCTAAAAATAAAGTTCATATGTGCAAACGTATATTTCTTCTTTGATTTAGAATGACTGACACAATGTTAGAGTAGTGTTTGTGCCAGTGAAGTTCAAAGGTTGTTCAGAGCTGCACCGACTCTATTAAGTTACAGTTTTTCTCAAAGACCTCAGCCTGGACCACTTAAAGTGTCAGCGTTTCTTTGTGTCTTTCCAGACTTGATTTATTATTACAAAAATCTATAAATCATTCATTTTGGTAACTTGGTGCCCTCCTTTTATTATTTTATTAATTTAGAAGTCTGAGCTTTTTGTGAAGCAGCACTTACAGTGTGTGTTGGGTTGAATCGAGGGGCGTGGGAGTAAAATGGGCTTAAAAAAAGACTTGTTTCCAATAATCATGAGTCTAACTTTAAGTGAATTTTCAGTTTCATAAAATGTTTATTTAAAGTTTGAATAACGACCCCTGACCACTTTATTCCGGTTCCCAACCCTGTGTAACAGTGGACATTTACATGTTTTGATTAAGAATCCTGGACTCATTAAACAAGTGAGCATCTGCACACACACTTTAATTTTGCAATAACAATTCTCTGCTTCAAATTAGCCAAATAAAATACTGAAGTGTTTTTGATTAGTGTTCTTTATCAACAGGTTGTGCCTGGTGCTCTGATCTTGGTCCTCATCAGTGACACAGCCTCTCCTCTACCCCTTAATTATACCAAACACACACAAACCTGCTCTGCCTAATTAGACCTTGGATGAGAGCCACAGAGGTTTTGCTCATGCCTCCTTGTTTAATTGCATCTGATATTCACTCCTTAACAAGATTTTGCTAACCTTCTATTGACATTTAGACAATAAAGTTCTGATGGGGGGGACGGGAGCAGCCGAGCTCAGCTGGCCTGTTAAACCTCCTCGAGCTCAAGCATCTTGAGTTACCGTCCACTCGCTCTTCATTGGAGTACGAGTCAACCTTCTGCATTTACTCTTCAGATGCTTTATCACTGCCAAAAATTATCAGACAAAGTCCTTTGATTTTTCTGTGAGATCATGTAATAAATTGGAAGAATATTATTCATAAGTCTGTCACTTCTTTTGATCAGTTTGGTAATAAGAAAAAATGACGAGGGGATTGCAATAGTCAGCTAGCTCGAGCCACAAGTCTCCTTCTACACTGCAAACCTGGAACTGACCACATCCTGTTTGTGTATAAAGAGACAACAGGCAAAAGAGATTAACATTTTTTTAAATTTATTTATTTAAAGCAAACTGCTTTTTTAAATTAAATTAGTTTGTTTGCTGAGGTGGATTCATACTGTTGTGTGTCGCTCATGTATTTGTGACTTTACATCGACTGCCACTTTATGCTTTTTCACAATAATTATACAAGAAGCACTCAGAGGGCCCAGCTCACTCTGTGCAGTGTTTACTTTTAAGGGAATTTGTATTTAAACATTATATAAAAGTAGGTAATGGATAATAGGTACTGATGTGTAAATAACTGGACATGAATAACTTATCATATTATATTACAGCATGTTTCAAACTAAGTTGCTCTCTCTTTCTCCTGACAGTACTTTTTTTAAAGATATAGCGTATTTTGGGTCAGCTTGAAAGAAAGGCAGATTCGAAGTGTAACAGTGAGGTCAGAGGTCAAATATCACACCATTTTTATGGTTAGATTTTTGTTGTTGTTGTTGTTGGCTGCTGTTTCTTTATTAGGAACAGACTTTTTCATATTTGACCAAAATCACATTCTTGACAGTAGAAAACAGCTAAATGTTGTACTTCAGTATAGTTGTAATGCACTTAGTGGATACACACTTTTGGCAGCTCCCTTATTTCCCATGAGGACACCATAGCGGGTTGATCTAAGTGCTTGATTTGGCAGACTTTGCAGCAGAAGTAAAATAAGAAACTAGTGAAAACATACGAATGAGCTTCTGTCACAAACCATAAAAATTGAGTATAATAAGCTTTATGAATGTCACTTTTATTCCAGAGCCATTGAATTGGATTGCATTCAATTGTACAGGTGTTCAGCAATAGCCATAACAAGCCCCCATTTGCTGCAACAGCCAATTGGTGCGTGAACAGATGGCAAATAAATAGCCAGATGTTGTATGGTACTTGACAGTAGAAGAAGATTTATAGCTTCTGTTTTGTGAGCTGTGAGACCTTGTGGCGGTGCAATTTTGAATTTATCCAAGACAACGATCTACAGAGGCCTCTGTCGAAGTGTTAACATCAAGGACGCGAGGGTGTGCTGCACCACTGTATAATGCATGTTCGTTTTAATCCTGGGATTTATTCATTTCTCATCAGTCTTTCATCATCCAGCCAAGGGCAGCACATGGAATTTTGACCGGACTCAGTGGCAATATGACTATTTTTCACTTAAATTAGCTTTGATAGACAGCTGTGCCAACACAGGCAGCTGTCTGCTTGGCCCTTTTGTTGCTGTTGGCTCTTTTTCCATTTTTAATGGAGTCATTTGACAAACGATATGGATTATGGTTGTGTGGTACAGACCATCCAATTAGTCAGTCACTTAGCACTAATTTGTGTGTATGTATATGTAACACCCCTTTAGTTTATGAATGTAGGTAGCATTAGCTGATAACATGGTTGGTCCTGGCATAAAACTATGGTGGCGGTCGGTTTGCTAAAGTTTGGATCCAAAGACCAGAAATCAATAGAAATCGATTTATGATGTCACAGTGGCTAAGAGCATTTTTCATACACAGTGAGCAGATGGTGTCACCAAGTAATACTTAGCTTTTGGTATCTTCTTTGTATCCTGGCCGACATCACCCACGACATGGAAAACTAGCACATAGAAAAGTATTAACAGAAATATAAATGCATAAATAAAGTATTGCTGGAATAATGCAGAACAATATTGCTATCAAAGTCTAGGTTTATTTTTTCAAAGTCTTTATTTTCACAGTTAAAATTTTAAAGCTTTTCATTACTAATTACTGAAAGCTCACTGCTTATCATTATGGTGCCTGCAGGGGTCCATTCAAGGTGCAGTAAGATTTTACAATTCCCTGTTTTATTTCTGACTCAATTTTAATGGTCTTTTTTGTTTTAAACAAACTGCCTTCAGATTACTGAAATCTCTTTTTTCTGTGATCTGCAAGTATCTAATCACGCATAAGGTAACAGTGCCGCGTGTCTTATTCTGAAACTCTCATGAATTGAAAGATGTCTAATACACCCCTGGCTCTCTCTCGATGGCCTTTGTGATGGCCTGTGAAGGTGGTTTACTTCACTCGTCTACTATAGAGATAATTGATAGCCCCCAGTACTCATTACTTTTTCCTATATTCAAATCTGAGTAAATGCATAAGATTTGCCAGCATAAATAACCTGTCTTAATACCTTGGAATTGACTGCTTTATTACTTAACAGTGGCATTTAACATAAAGCAATAATAACTTCTTTATTTCTTTTTTGTTGGCCTTGGCAAAATCAGGTGTTGGGGAAGTAATGTGTGTTAATTTTTCAACAGGCATGGTGCATTGTTGGATGTGTGCAGTACAAACCTTTTATCTAAGTGAGCACTTTGCACCAGAGCTGTTTGAGAATAAAATCTAATTATATTTGCTCAGTCTAGTTGGTCACCTCAAGCTACTTTTCCTATCCTTAAATCTTTACCTCGTTTTTTTTATAATGCATAAACACTCAGGTTTTACATAAAGAAAAGAATCAGGAAATGTAACAAAGCAGGGATCATATTTACAGAGAAGATACAGCTAATGGAAAGTAAAATGAATGATCACAATGAGCAAGCCACCAGTGCTAATGAAGGATGAGGGAGGAAGGGGCTGCAAGGTGGAGGATACAAATTAATGTGAAAGAGTGGGAAGAAGGAATCAACTTTGACTTGTGGAGATGGATACGGCGAGCACGTCCCACATCACTTAATGAGGGGGAATGATGGAGTTGAGAAGTGACAGAGGGGGAGATGGAGTGCAGTCAGTGGAAGAGTTTGGAGGATGAATAGTTTCGCATGCTGACAGTGATCTGGGAGAGGGGTAGTCTAGACTGATGGAGCAACTGCATTCAGGTACCTGCTTCAGGAAGTTGATTGGTGGAGGTTGGTTTAGTGATGTAATGCTGTCCAGTGAGGTTTAACTTAGTCTAGAAACTTAGTGTTGGCTAATTCTGCTCGACCGTCTTTAGATTGTTGGAAAAATTTCACGTTCTTTTTTTCATTTATCATGTTGAGTAAACTTCACTCAATCAGTTTATCATTACATGCCAAAGATGACGATAATAATGATCCTCGTACTTGTTTCATTGGTTTGAACAAGAGGTACAAAAATTATATTCTCCATGGCTAGTTTGCAACTTTGTTGATGTGTGCATGCAGTGTGTAAACTAATTAGAAAGGCATATTGGTCACGATACCATCTTTTATTAACTAGCTGTGCATGTTGTTTTATTTTAGTTTAGTTTATTTTTAAGAAGTTTTCTTGTTGTAATTTTCCTCCTTAGTGCAATGTAAAAATTTAAGTTAATTACATTTTTACATTTTTTTCCTACCAGCTGGCAGAAAAAGAAAATGTGATCTCTATAACACATTTCTTTCATGAAAACTACCAAACTTTGTTTGTTTTGGGTTTTTTTTGTCCAGGTAACTCATTTTTATTGTATTATGGCTTAAATTATATATGAGAGCTGCTTTAGTATGAATAACAGGTGGGAACCTGAGAAGTAAGCAGACCATTTTTTCCCATAAGATGTTTTCTTTTCTAATTTTTTTTCAGGAGTCAAAATTTGAGTTCAATTTAATATTACAGAGAATTTTAGATGCACCTTGCTAGCCATTCATATATAATCTATGAAAAATACCAGTTGTCATTATGTATGGCTGAAAAAGTGCTTCTATTGCTATTCGGGCCTTTTATAATGCCTTAAAATATGCATGCAAGATAATTAACGCTAGATGAAGGACCCTTTACCGGTGACAGAAGAGGACTACTTTCTAGTCTTAATATTCCATGATTGTGATTTTATAATTTCTTCAACAGAATGGAAACCAAAACGAGTTCTGTGTCTAATAGGATGAATTTTGAATATCATTCTCTTATTTTTTTTTTAATTTTATTTTCTAGTCCTGTGGATGCATGCTGGCAATAACATCCTAGAAACGTACACTTGCAATCATTTTAAAATTCTTCAAACGATTATGCACTTTCCATAGTCTGAAGTCATGCAGTGATAAAAGTAACAGTCCCCTATTATAAGATCTACATCCTCTTCAGCTTTAGTCACACATGATGTTGATAAGCATTGTTTGCGTGCCGGCTCGCAGTCTCACATCTGAAATTAAGTGCATTCATCTCCACTGTGCTGAGAAGGGTGGTAATTAAAATGTGTTGGAATACAGTGCAGTCATTACAAGACCTGCAATGAAGCATCACTAACAGATCTCAACAGAGACGAGGGCTTTGGCCAAACTCAAACTTTAAACCCAGTACTTTTCCATGTTTGAGGCTGTTTTGATTAGAAAATAAGAATCTCTGCAGGTTGGAGTTTGTTTATAATGCGGATGGTAGTGCAAGTTTTGAATGAGAAGATTTGCAATTTCATTTACTGTATCGGTCCTTGTTGAATCGTTGATGTCCCTGCAGGTGACTGAACTAACTTTTCTAAGACATTGATTGCCACACATTCTGTGGAGGAAATAATAACCTTGCAGGTAGCTCTGCTGTCTATAGTGATTTCCCCCCAGCGAGGTACTGACAGCTCATTACCTCAGAATTCCTTCTTCACACTGATAATTCACCCAGAAAGCCATGCATGTCACCCCTTGGTTTCTTTCCCTTTGATGAGTGTGCTTCATTTATGTGAATGAGAAGACTTAATTTTGCTTTTCAGTTATTTTTACTGAGACAGCTGAACGTCAGGTCATACCAGCATTTTTACAGCAGACAGTCCACAGGAAATACTAGACTTTATAGATCATCTCGATGAGATAAAGTTAATCAATCCAGTTTAAACATTTATGTAGATTCCTGCTTAGTCGATCTTAAACATCTTAAACATGGCAGCAGTGATCAATCTTAAGTTAACAGTAATGACCATAAATGAAATGGAAAGTCAAAAATTGAGCGATGATGCTGATAGTGATAGTGGCAGAGATAACAGTGTAAGGCTGGAGTCGGGTTCAGCATCTCAGAAGAGACGTACAACAGGTTTCAGGTTAAGGTCGCGCCGTTGCTAGTTGCACACAGGTTTGAGCAATAACACTGATTTTATTGGATGTGAGAGTTTAGTAGTGTATAGTCTCAAATTTTATATAACTGTTAAAATGTAACACGGTGAACTTAACAGGGGAATGATATAATGGAATGTGATGTACAGTAAACTGTGACAAGGTGAAGTAGTAAGCATAGTTTTGTGTGTGTGTTTCTGTACATCCACAGGAAAACACATCTCCTGTACAAACGTGATGTTTTCTTTCTTTGGTAGTTTCTTAAAGCCTACATGGATTGCATGTACCCTCGGGTTTAATTTGTCCATGACATAATTGCTACATTAAAGTACTGTACCCCACAGTGTTTCTGTTTGGAACATTATCTGCTCAAGAAACAAAAAAGCAGCAAGAGGGACATCATGCAGCAGCAGATTGTGTGTGGGTGAACAGGCAGGGATGTTTTTGTGCACCCCCCCCCCCCCCCCCCCCCCCCCTCCTTTTTAAAAAAATAAATACATAAGAAAACAACATTCCCTTTACTGTCAGCCCTTTGGTTCTTGCCTGGGAAATCCTCTTCAGTCACTGCTGCATCTGCGTCATCAGGAGCAATTTTTACCACTTTCAACCTCCCACATGATGACAAGCTTGAAAAACAAAGCGAGGCACTATGGGAAACAGAGGTGCTTCCCCTGCCTTCTTTTTAAACCTCGTCTGTCATCTTGAAGCAGCTTGAAGGATATTTTATTTTCATTGTGCCTTTCTAGTGTAATCTGTACTAAATGTCCAGAGAATTGCTTTTAAACCTTAGTTTTTAACTCAGATCCTTTTTATTCCTTACCACTAGGGATGGGTATCGTTTAGGTTTTATCCGATACCGGTGCCAAATCAGTACTTTTGAAACGGTGCCGGTGCTCAAACGGTGCTCAAACCGGTGCTTAAAGAATGGAGAACACAAAATTGGTCCAAAAACCTCTCATGTTCAGCTGTTTGTTTGTTTTTTGTAAAAAGATAACAATGTTAGCCTTTTCTGCAGCTATGGGGCATATATGGCATCACTCTTGGCTGGAAGCAGTGCTTAAACAATGGAAAAAACACAAACTTTGTCCAAAACCTCTCATGTTTAGCCGTTTCCCTCTTTTTCTTTGGTCATTTTAGCCTTTTTGGCCAGGGTGAAGGGAGTATCTGCCATCAAACTAGAAGACAGACGCATGTAGCTATGATGATGTTTGCTAGTTCACCTTACATGCATTAATGTAATAACGTGGTTAGCCTACTCAACGTAAATTAAACACGAACAACATTAAGCTACTCACGCAGAGAAGAACAGCTGCTGCTGCATCATCATCCTCATCATTTCTGATACACTGGTAGGGCTAGGGGCCAGGACTCTCCTCTTTGGGGTTTTTGGGGGATATTGCTAACTCCGGGTCAGATAACAGGCAACCCACGCACAGTAGATGCGCTCGGTGTGAGGTCTCGCAGCAAGCTATCAAATACGGCGCATTTCTGGGCTTTTAAAAAAAACGCTATGCGTCGCCAGGTGTTTCATCGGATTTGAGGTGTTACCTCCTTTGACAGTATCACAGTATCAGCTTAAAGCACTTGTTGCAGGCTGCTGAGTTTGCATATTTTGCTGTGAAGTACAGCCAGACTTTTGACCGCTTCGCCTTGGGCATTTTTAATCTGTAGCTCTGCTCTAAAAGAACGTACGTACCTGGACCCGCCTACTATCCTCGGAAACGTAAAATGATTGGCTAGAAGTGTATCACAGCTCAGGAAAAAAAAAGCACCGAAATAAAGCACCGAAATGTGCGCTGCTTTTCGGTCTGGTTACTACCGTTTACCCGGACACCGGTACCCATCCCTACTTACCACCATAACACGTTTTACAGTGCAAGTCCGTAAAATTAGAATCTTACATGCTTTCAAGGGATATCCTTATTTCCAAGGTCATTCTCATGAAAGCTCTCCGTGTCAGTGGGGTTTTCACCTTATTAAACGAAGATCGGCGTGGATGTCGACGAAACAGCGGTGCGGGTTTCTTTTCTGAGCTGGTTTTAATTGGCTGTAAGGTTGGGACAGGAATTCCACCTCGGTGCCCGAAGGTATCTCCAAGAAGAAAAAGTGGATTCATTTGCATAATTAGGGTTGGAACATATTAAGAGGAGAGGCACAGTAGAGTAATGAGCCAAGAAAATGAGAGTAAGAGTGCAGAGCGGCATATGACACCAGCCATGTTTAGATCTGAACGCAGCGAATCTCTCAGGGGAGGCTCGCTAATGACTTTGATTTGTCTGGAGATGAATCAAAACAGTTGCTGCCTCCGCCTTCTCCCACTCCCCAACTCTGAATCTGTCCTCCTCAAACAAACACCTCCACCTCCTGTTGATATTGTTGTTCCAGTGTACAGGGTAGAATTGGCTCAGCGAGCGATTGTACAGCAGCCTTGTTTGGTTTTCCAGTTTTGGAGATTATGCTTGTGGAAGAATAGGCAGATACTTTATGGTGCTGAACGTCCCCTGCAATTACATATGCCACACCATCCCAGTTAGCAAATATTTGATGGTGCAGAGACTATGAACCTTATTGTCATGCAATACAGTTCTCACATTTATCATGTTTCAGTTTGCAGTTGTGCTCGTCTGTGTTTGCAGACATCGCTGAATTGTTAATTCATGGCCAAAGCACCCAGTGTACCTTTTTTTCTTTTTTTCCCCAAATCTGTGATGCTACTATGCTTGCATTGGTTGCAGTTATCAAATTATCATACACTTTTTTTAGGTTAGTTAAATATTCTATCACTATATCATCATAATGTGTTATAGCACTCCCTGAAGAGTGCTTGTCAGGCCAGTTGTGATATTTATTAACCCAAATGAGCCTCCACACATCCCAGGGATATCTGTTCTTACAACAGTGAGCAAGATGACATCCAGTTACAATAATACAGTCAAGAAGAAGCAAGAAACCAGAGTTGACAAAAGCTAAAAGCTGCAATATATTGCCAAAAGTATTCGCTCCTCTGCCTTCACACGCATATGAATTTGAGTGGCATCCTATTCTTAATCCTTCCAAAGCCGACTCTTTGCAGCTATAGCAGCTTCACCTCTCCTGGAAAAGCTTTCTATAAGCTTCAGGAGTGTGTTTATGTGAGGTTTTAACCACAGACACATTTGTGAGGTCTGACACTGATGTTGGGGAAGAAGGCCTGGTTGTTTCCTACTATTACGTGTGTTTATGCAAAGCTAAGCAGCTGCTGACTGTAGCCTCTGATTTAACACTTGTAAAACTACCCTGTGGATGAACAGAATGCGGATGTTTTGTTTATAATCCACAGGGTTAGCTATCTACCCAACCCCCAAAACAACAAATCGGTCATCTAAGTCAGCAAATCGGCAACCAGTCTCCATGGTCTCATTATTGACAGTACACAGATGAGTCACTTTATGGATTGTGACAGTGGGCAGAATGAATAAGAGCAGGACTTTGTAATTTGAATTTTTTATTTGTTTCTCTGCATCTAAGCTGTTGGATCTTATAGATGTCAGAGTAATTTGTTTTAAAGCAGATAATGAGAATTTTCTTGTTTTTGGAAATCGCTTGAGAACAGGAAACATTAAGACTTTTTTTTATGAATAATAGTTGATGATTGAAAGTCATCTGGTAAGTGTATAATCCGTCGTGCTGTATGGTCACTGATAGAGAGAAAAGCCGTTCTGGTTGTGTTAAAATCAGTGTTTTGGATTTTCAGATTTATTGCAGCAGCTGCTTTTTCCTGTTTCACACACAAGCTATCGATGTCTGCTGGGGGAAGATGGCCCCAATTACTTCTTGTCTATATGTGATTAACAGAGATTTGCCTTTAAACTCTAAGTGCAAGGATCTGTTCAACACTTATCTTCTGTCCAGCTCACCTCAGACATGGACCAGTAGCTTCAGGCGTGCTCCTGATTGTGCTCCAAACCACATTGGACACATGGAATATGAATTTACATTTACATTTCTAATAGTTTGAGTAACGCAGAATGGTCGAAGACGCCTCGAGATAATATATCATGACCGGTGTCGTTTTGCATGTATTGCAGTCACATAAGTGTTGTCTCAATCAGGCGAGTGCATCTCTGAGCTGTTAACATGATTGGCCTTAATTAATTCAGAGTTTTCTGATATCAGTCCCAAATGTAGTCTGCAATCAAGTGTTTTTTTTTTTTTTTGCCTAATTGAGGCCAAGTGCCACACTAAATAATTTTGTGGAAAATTGAAAAATTGGATCATGGCAGTTTTATTGCTGTTTGGTTTCAAGTGGATATGTGAGAGGGAAAGAAGACAGGAAAGAAAGCCAAAGCCCAAAGCTCATATCCTGCTAGTGTGTACTGATGCTTCCTGGGAAGATATTCAGAGGGGAGGAATAAGAGTTCAAAAAGTAATATCACGCTGTAGCACAATAAGTCCTCAAAGTTAAAGCTGCAGAAGGCTAGATAAAAATGTGTACAGCCAGATAGTTTCAGTGTAGGCCTACAGGGTGTTCTCCTTTGTTGCTCAGGTGCAGTGGCTGTGGTTCATACTAAAAATGTTGTTACAACTATTTAATAGGTTACTGCTAACTTTAGCAATCATAGTCCTTTGGGGATGACTTTTAATGACTCCAGTGCTTTCTGACACTTGTTCTAGTGTCACAGTGATGTTGAGTTGGGGTTTTTTCAGTGTACCTGGCATATAGGGTTGTTCCAAGCTTCTTGGAAAACTTTTGTGGATTTAGGTTTTCTCCATATTGTCTCTCTCAGTTGGTCCTTGTTTTGAATCTGTGGGGAGATTGCATATTCTTCCAATGTCTGTGTAGGTTGTCTCTGGGTTTTCTGGCTTCCCTCACAGTCCTGAGATGTGAGTGGGGTTGGGTGGTTTTAAAGTGGTGATTCTGCCCAGGGTGTACCTGCCTCTCGTCCTATGGCTGCTGGAATAGGCTCTTGCAGCTCCATGACCCTGAATTGGATACACAGACAAAGATGGATGGATACATATCAGTCACAGTTTTTCCTCAGTTTAAGAATAAACTATCATTCATGATAGTGTTCTCTTTAGCACACTGCATGTTTTAATTACTCCAGAAGCACAGGCGTGGTTTATTTCTATATAACTCAGAGCAGGAAAAATCATTTATCATAAAGTTGAACCTTAATTTCCTGTGGAAAAAAAATGGTAACATATGTATTTGACTAATAATTCTTCATAGTGTAAACAAAGTTATTTTTTTGCCAAGATCTTCTCTCTTAGGTGCTGAAAAGATGACGTTGTAGTAGGAGTGCTGCTTCCTTTCTACACACGTTAGACCAGTATTGCTGTTGGGGTAGCTAATAATTGCCCCCAGCCTGGTATGTCTACTATAAATATGAAGGATGATGTGATTCGGAGTCTTTGACAATGAGGTTGCTGAATGGGTAGTTGACAAAAAATGTACAAATAAGCAGTTTACTTTATCCTCAACTTATTGGCTGTATTGGGATTTGGACAGAGTGCGTTTATCTCTTAAAGCTCTAGACTACACAAGCATTTTCATAACCAATTCTCAGCATATGATAAAACCACAACTGGAAAAATTATATACAAGCATCTGCACTGGGAAAAAACCAGCAGTTAAAAAAGAGTCCACCCCTGCAGAGCTAATGGGCTGCATCATTTCAACCAGGCATTTAAGAGAATTATAAGTTGTTTGGATCCCATCTAAATGCTGCTACATGGGTACATAAATTGACATAAAAACCTACACATTTAAAAATATTTTCCACAGTCTATCAAGGGGCTGGCATCAACATGAGAAAGCTGAATTTCTCTCAAACCAATTGTGGACTTTTATTTTATTTTCCCCCTCAAAATTACAAATGCTGTTTGAGGCCTTCCAGAGTATTATAGTATGTATGGAATTCATATAAAGACATTTGTGGCTCCAGAGGAAACTGCATGAAGTGTGTATGATCAGCTGGAACTGAAGTCAGTTCGTGTGCAGTGAGAAAAATGTGAGCTTACTCAAATCTCTGTAGCTGATTGTGATCTGAGCCTCAGAGCTGTCGCCTACATTAAAGTATTTGCATAACACCCGATTCTGTATGTTGAGCAAATTATACCAAGTTTTCTAAACATCCATCGTGGGTCTGAGAATATTATTAAAGGTCAAGTGTAAAGGATCAATGATAATATAGTGTATATTTCCATTTTACAGTTACATTTTTTGGGGAAAAATAGATATTGTTTCTATACTTTAGTGGATGCTTGTCAATCAGCCTATTAACAGTGACAGTGATCTGTTTTGAACACACAAACACAAAGATGTTAGGCAACAGATCCTTTAAGTCCTGTAAGTCATGCGGTGGGGTCTCCATGAATCGGCCTTATTTGACCAGCACATCCCACAGCTGCTCGATTGGATTGAGTTCTGGGGAATTTGGAGGTCAAATCAATGCAAAGTCATTGTTTAGCTCCTCAAACCATTTCTGAACCGTTGTTGCTTTGTAGCATTAGGTCTGCTGAATAGGCGGCATCCATCAGGGAACACTGTTTCAATGAAAGGCTGTGCATGGTGTGACATAATGCTTAGGTAGATGGTACGTGTCAAAGTAACATCCACATGGATGGCAGGACCAGAGGTTTCCCAGCAGAACATTGCCCAAAGCATCACACTGCCACCGCCTTTCTTTCTTCCATTGCTCTGTGGGCCAGTTCTGATGTTCACGTACCCATTGTTGGTGCTTTCAGCAGTGGACACACTGACTGTGTGTGTCTGTGCAGCCATGCACAACAAACTCTGATGCTCTGTGTGTTCTGCCACATTTCTATCACTTGGACATTTCTTGGACTCCTTTGATAGATACTGACCACTGCAGGGACAGTCTGTCCTTTGTCAAACTCACTCAAATCCCTAAACTTGGCCCATTTTTCCAGCTTATAACACGTCAACTTTCACTTCCTCCCTAATTCATACAGGTGCCACGGTGAAGAAATAAACAGTGTTATTTACTTCACCTGTTGGTGGTATATGTACACTGTGCACTTGTTCAGAATAGTGTTAGCTAAACTTATACCCACACACTCTTGTTACAGTTTATTAACTCTCTCTATAAACTGCTAGAGAATCCTCTGAGGAATCCCACAGCTGTCCAGTTCTAATTTCAGTTTTTCCTCAGTGTCTGGATGTGCTGTGGAGGTCACAAAAGGGGGCTGTGGGTTGTTTCATCATTCTGCTTTATCCACAGTTAGGTCTGGCAGGAAGTCAAGACTTTTTTTGCAGGTCATCCCAGTATGGGGCCACTAAAGTGTAATGGCACACAGCCATCTCACTATTGCTCTCCCACACTATTGATCTGTTTTATTTCGAGATGCTGCTGTATAGCAAAGATACTAGAGCTAAAGCGTTATTTTCTCTTATCACACTCACAGTTTAGTGGAAACAAAATTGTTGAGGAAAAAATCCAAGTATTTGGTAAAGTGTGAACCATGTGCTTAAGGCGGGCTGCGTTATATCATGCCTCGGTTGTTTCAATACAGGCAGGAAGGCAAATGAAATTAGAAAGCAATAGAAAACAAACAGAATGAAAATATTGAAGGTTACCACTTTATTTATATATTTTTTACATGTTAGGATCACTGGTGGGAGCATGTTAGTCGATGGTGCTGTTTGGATGGGGTCTTTACATTGTGAGGACTTTGGGTGACATCTGCCTTGTGTTGACACTGCAGGCTTTGGCACCTTAAAACCAGATTTTAGCTGAAATGAAACAACATTTGAAGAGCCATGAGCCAGTCTAGTTACATTGTTGGCCTAGTTTTGTTTTTATATTCATTCATGGCATTTCTGTATTCTCTCTTATACAAGAGAGCCTCTCACATCTAATGTGATACTTTTATGAAGCGCTAAAGAGCACGCTCTTATTTCCACTCGTATTCTGACGTGTAGCAATAGGTGGAATTGTTAAATGTCTCAAAAGGTTTGAATGATCATCTTAACCTGTGCATCCCCCTTTTGAGTGCAGCTGAAAGTGAAGAATAAGGATGCAAAACAATGGCAACCTTGGGTGCTGCTCTGCACACAGTGAGCCAGCAGAGTACAGCAAGAAGAGGAAAACACAGAGATTGAATCAAGGGCGAAAAGGGAGAGAAGTATTATTTTGGTAAACATAAGTCACGTAGCCACCAGTCGGGAATTAAAGCGAACGCTGCTGCTGTGGTCGTGGTGCTCAGCGATGAGTGCGTACAGGCTGGAAGCAGCCCTCGGTAAGGTGTCCCGAGTGGAGACGAGCCAATATTTTTCTACCAAGCTCATAAACTGCAACATAACCCCCAATCTTTCTGCTACAGGCTGCTGCTGCGGAGTTGAGCAAGTCTGCTTGTTTAGGGTGAAGCTTCTTAAATATGCTTCTGTTAACTGTTAATAATTACATACAGTGTTGGGTTTTGAGGAGAGGGGACAGATGGACAGCGATTACTCAGACCTTTTAGAAACATGTTGCAATGAGAGCAAATTTATAGCCGAGTAAATTTGCCTTCGCAAACTTATTAGACTGCATATGTTGCCACAGGACGGCCCGAAATCAGCAGACTTGTAGATGTACTGGCCTCCTGCTCCAACATGATTAACGTGGAAGTGTTTTATGTCACCTGAAGTAAGCGGGCTCCTATCATCTTTTCGTTGTAGCAGATGGAATATTTGATGGAAAGACGAGGGATATCAAATGAGCCGTTGTTATGGGGATAATTCTAAAAGGGGCAGATGGCTTTGGGGAATATCACAGGCTGGTGGGTTATTTTTAGACTTACTGCAGCACACCTCAACCTTTCAAAGCACATCCTCCGCCTCCGTTGGAGCATTCATCAAATGACCCTGCCTTGCTAGCGGCCGCTGGCCGGGATGAGCTGTTAAACTCTGCTGACCTGGTCATCTGGGCCAGAGCACAACTCTTTGTTAATGTTAATCCTGCTGGATAAATCACTGTCGGTGTAGTAAGCCTCACCAGTAAGCCTGGTTTTACTTTACACGAGGTCTTTTGGTCGTGAGCAGGTCAGAGAAATCACTGTTGATTGTTCTTGATTTTAGCGATTTGTAGTGTACTATTTATTATTCAGATATGGAGTTAGCTTTAATAATTACTAGCATTACTGTAAGCCTCTTCTCTTGACGCCATTGCTTTTCTTGCACCACAAAGGCATGCACGCTCATTGTCGACATATCGCTGATGTAATCAGTTTTCTGCGGCGTTAACGCTCCGTGTTTAACGAGCATTTCCTACACGCAGTGTGATGAACGTGACATCTGTATTTGTTTGGCTCTAACTCATCCTCTTCTCGCTGTTGCTGCACAGTATTTGAGAGTGAATCTTAATGAGCTGTATTGACACCCGCGGTGACGCACGTTATAGTCTAGTAAACACTGGCAAATCACCCGGTGTCGGTCGTCATCCTTATCTTCACCTGCGCTCCTACTTCAAGGGTGACAGAGACACTGCGAGGGGCGGAGAGGCTTGTTTAATCCGAGTTGTGTTTTGATCGGTGGCTTTCATACTCGCAGGAGAAAGTGTCGTCTCTCTCTCTCTGTTTCCTTCCTGGTTGCTGTGGCGACGCCTGCTGCAGCGCTTCACTTCTGCCAACTCCAGCAGCATCTGGGCAGAAGTGTGTGTGAGTGCGTTACACATATTATGTAACAAGTTAGCACAGGCACCAAATTAATAAACAGATCAATTTCTCTCGTTCCTTGGAGTTTATTAATGAACCCGTCACAACCCAACAAATCAATACATTAAAAATGAGCTGAGTTCTCTCCCAAGTCAGTTCTTAGAAAACACACACATCCCCTGTGATGCACCTGTTGCTCCTGCAGCACTTGTTGGAGCAGCATTTGGATATTTAATCCTCCTTCATGCTGACTTTTACCTAATCTGTGTTTTGTGGCGTCTTTCGCTTGCGTAATTCCCTCAGCTGGCCAAACTGCTCTATGGCTCATTTACCACCTCATTTTCTTTGCTGCTACCCAACCCTCGTCCTCCTGCCTGGTCTGACGTGAAGTTCAGATGAGGATATTTATTTCACATTTTTTCTAGGATCTGAGAGCTAAGCAATAGTTTGGTTTATCGCTTTCCAGCCACAGATCATTGTAATTGAAGTTTTATTAGAAACAAAAACAGGATTTGTGGAAGCACAAGCACGACCTTACTATTTAAAGAGACGATAATGAACATTTTTCTGCTTAACAGGGAACAGGCAGTTTTTTAAAGGGTTAAAAATAACAGTTACTGAAAGTTGTCCGAAACTTGTAAACTTTGGGTTTCATATTAAATCAGCGTTTTAAGTTTCTCACTTTGAAATATCAGAGATGAGACCTTAAGCTAACATTAGCTGAAGAAGCTGCAGTGTAGAGCTAAGACTATACGCATTAACAAATCACATCTCCTCTTAAGCTTTGGTAAATAATTTCAGACACAATCATAAATCTTACTGATAACAAAAGGTATCATTTAAAGTGTACTTGGCGTAGACTTTGCCTGGAAAATTTGAAGCTGTGCATATAGATTTGATTGAATGACTGTGTAGATACACAAAAAAACTCAACTTTAATCAGATTTTCATTACAAACGTGTTCTCCTTAACTTGTTCTGGATTATTTTTTTCCCATTTAAAGCCTGTGAGATGAAACTCATGCTTATTCAGCCTTCATAAAACCTCGATGCAGAACTTAACAGAAGGCTTTGGAGATAAACTGCGCACCGTGGTTCTCTCAGTTCTGCACAACAACAAGAAGAACACAGCAGATGCTTTTCAAAAGCTGGAGGGACTCGTAGACGTTTACAGATGCGCCTAGTGAGCCATAGCCAGTCAGAGACCTTGATCTCTCCCGTCTTGGCTGGCTTTTACTTTGCTTGTATGTGCTAATTTACCAATTTGATGAAATCCTTTTTATATAATCATAGGTAATTGCATCTATTTCTAACTCTTGTGGAATTTTCCTCTTAGCAGTGGCCCTCTTTTTCTTCCCACTTGTTGTTTTTCTGCGTTGGTTATCTAAGTCAGAAGATTGCCTCTGTGCTGATATGCAATCGAGGATGGCAGAGTAGAGAAACTGCAGCAAGTGTTCAGGCTGTGGGTGTGTGTGTGACAGAGCTGCGCGTGTGTGGGAGTTCATCAGCTCATTACAGACTAACCATCCTCTTTTGTTCGCTTTTAATGTGAAAGAATTTGTTTCCAGTTTTAGAGTCAATGTAGGCTACCTATAATTTGCACATCTCCTAGCAACAAGACTTTGAACAAACTAAATATAACTACTTGCAAAGGTGTCACTATAGGCTGAGCGCTTCTGGCTATGAAAGAGTTATGTTTTGTGCGTGTGTTTATGGATGGGTGTGTGCACGCACATCACCAGAGGTCTTCCAGTAAGAGCAAAAGTCCGTAATTTTCCAAATGCTCTTCACAACAGCGTGAGGTGATTACAGTGTTGGAATAACAGCAAGCAAGTCAAGTAGATCTCTGCTGTACATTGTAGGAAAACTTGATCATGTGCACGTCCACATGGCTAAACCTACTTAGTTTTGACACAATGTAATAAGTATTTGCAGGAAGAGGCCTGTATAGAGACAATGAGCGGATCACAGAGCTGCAGTTTCTGCTAAGTGAGTTCGTGTACTGGAAAAGGCAAAGTAGTTTGACTACCGGGAAATGCATTATTTATACATGCACATAGCTATCAAATTAATATTGGTGGGACAGTGCATGTAATGGGGGTTAAATGCACGCAGAACACATTGCAGTTCGAGCTCAGTTGCTTGAGCGGCCACAAAATGATCCGGGTTTAGAGCAGGAATGGATCACTGTGCTGTTAAAGAAGTCAACACTTTCTTTTCTAAAGAAAGAAATATCTGCTGCTGTGAATAAAAACAATAAGTACTCGAAACAAAACAAACTTCTTTTTATTCTAGACTACAAAGGTACAAAAAGTGTGGAAGAAGCCTCGAGCTAAATTTAGTAAGAACTGGAAAATCTACAATATTGCAAAAAATAAACAAAGACAGTTGATGATATTATCTTCATAATCCAGCCTTACTCCCAGGGCTATATTAAAGTTAAATAATAATAATATAAATATAATCATAATGGGATTTTTAATTGATTGCATTGAGATCTTGGACGTCCACTTTAAGCTCTTAAGACCCAAAGTCTTTCATGGCATGCATTTTTAATTTCTCTTGGTTATTTGGGCTGATTGGGACCTTTATTAATGCAAAAACAAAGAATTATGTAATTTATTTTAACCTGATATGCATTTTAACTACAAAAATTCTTTTCTTTGCAGGATATTGCACTGTTATGTGGATTGTTTATTCCAATCCTGGTCCAATATCAGCAGAGTAGCGCAGCATTTTTCAGAATAATCATTACAACATATGACAATCTTGCCCACTTACAGCGTTCTTTCTTTTTATTTTGCCAAATTTTTGTACTTAAAATTATAAAATTTCAATTTTTTTTCAATAACAAGAGTTTCACATTGTATGTTGAGTCCAAATGTCAAAGACGGGTGAAGCAAAACATGATGAGCAAGGGCTGGAACTAAACCAGAGAGGGAGACGATGTTGTTTCTACAAAATGACTTCTTGTTGCTACCAGAGGAGCTGCACCCTGCTGGCCACTCGGAAAAAATGCAAGCTTCAGCCAGTTAAAGTTAGCTTTACTTTTTAGATCCAGAAACTTCTCTATATGCATCCTATGAAGTCTAGACAGACGCTGAACACAAATAATAAAAAGAAGGAGAAGAAAAGCTCTCATAGCCCCTCAGTGTATGCTGGTGGTAGTCTGTTTTGAGTGAAGTGTGTTCTTTAATACAGACGTGAGTCTCAATGTCACCCTCCTGTAGCTCCAGCCTCCCTGGGGCTCTCTCTCACTGGCTGTGACAGCACAGCCTCAGCTGCCCACACCCATCCTCGTTCCCCCGCCTTCCTGCTGGATTGCCTATCTTAATACTTCCCCACTTGCCACTGTACACAACAGATCGGGGCACCAGCGGCAGCGAGCTCAGCTCTTTCATCTGCCTGTCACACAGACTGAGCCGCTCTGACTCAGTGTTTATCACAGCTGCAGGTGTGACACTAGAAAGTATATGACAAGTGGTTTTCACGTGTGCGTGTGTGTGTGTGCGTGCACTGCTGTTACTCTCAGAGGAGTCATTACTCAGGTGATCTTTTCGGGAGCCCCTGAACTCCCACGTTTGAAGTCGATCTTCTTCTTAGCCTGCCCGGAGCGTGTAGGCGCTCAGTTCACTGAGCTCATTGTTCAAAACAAATCGTTGTGTCTCCCCCTGCACCTTAGCCAAATAGGGAACACATCAGGACTCAGTGTGTGTGTGTGTGTGTGTGTGTGTGTGTGTGTGTGTGCCCATACTGATCCTTTCTGTCGTCCTCGTTCTGTTTTGTTTCAAGATGTGTTGGTGAATAAGAAACCGTGTGACTGCGATGTCATCGCCGACTGTAAAGTGGGGGATGCTGTGAGCCTGGAAGTAAAACTGACCAATCGCAGCAAGAATTCAGTGGGGCCCCTGGCTCTGAACGTGGTGCCATATCAGGACTATCAGAATGGAGTCCAGAACTACGATCTGGAGGACGGAGTCACCTTCATCGGCTCCAACACCTTCTACATTGATACGGTCGGTCAGAGCCACAGTTCTATATTCATGTTGTTTCCCAGCAAAGACCTGAGATATGCAAATACAAATCTATTCTTAATGGTGATAGGTCGTTGCAGCAGAGGTCACATATACTCAATTGTAACACAGTCACATCACAGGAGTTTAAGCTGATATTGTAATGGGCTCAGTAATTCCTAACTAAGGTAATTGCATTTTTTAAGCTCATAATTTCTGGAAAGAGGCATAGTTTAGTCTTCTTAGTTTAGTTTTCCATATATGCTGCACATCTGGGAACGGCAGAGACAGACGTGACTTTTGTGTTGATCGATTGCACAAGTCACTGTCAGTTACTTTAAATAGAATTGAGTGGCTAAGTAGACGCAGAGGAAAACACACTGGAAAGTCTAAAGGTTCTACTTTTCTTAGCAAAACAACCCTAACGCCTCAAAAGACGGCATGGTCCTTTTACTCTCATCGTAAATAATTTCTATTGGCTCTGAAGAGATCCTCAGAGTCAGTATTTGTATATAACCGCTTCTCATTTCTGATGTTAAACAAGCTGCAGGCTGTTGAACAGGATTCGTCTTGTGCCAGAACAAAGAGTTTTAAAAGCACATGAAAGAATACTTGAATTCTTCGCTTTCATGAATGTGCAGAACTGCTTAATTCTGGCAGTCGTTCTCAGCTGAACGAGAACTTGTCTGCTCTTCATCATCAAAGCGAGGTGACCACTAACAGTTCTTACTGCTGTGTCTCTTTTCTGTCACCAGGTTAAACCCAACGAAAGTACTGTATGTGAGGGTGCCCTGCTTTTCCTTTACACCGGAGATTTCTACCTTAGTATCAAATTCCAGGACGACAGCGCTGGACGAGAGCTTCCTTTGGCCTGGTTCACTCTGCCCAGCGTCCACATCAGAGCGCTCGACACTCCACCACAGGCCGGGGCCTGAGGACTTCAAGGTCATAGACCTGACCAAGAGATCGGGCGTTTTGTTGCTGTTATATGTAAATACAGTAGCATTATAATGAATTGACATGTGAATATCATTTTGGTAAATGTTTCTGCATTTGTATAGTTAACACAACCTGTGTGCTTGGGGTGAATAAAAACAAAACACACAATTTGCAAATTTGCGCGGGGTAATGTCAGGTGAAATGAAATTCTCCATCCTTTCTGAGCGCAGCCATTTAGTGCAATCAAAGCAGGGAGACAAAGTAAATCGGCTTGTTTCCTGGTTAAGACAGCACAGCAATTCACACTGTTAACCAGCAGCAACACATGTTAACAATGTTGATCACTGAGGAAGCAAGCTAGCTAGCCTCAGATACAGGAAGTCATCTTATTAGCTGTGCAGCAGCATCTGATTTTGTGTAGCCCTGATTTGTCAGACTGTGGATTGCTCTGTGTTACACATACTGTGTGGTTGGTTGTCAGTTGTAAGTCAAGGGGGAATAAGTGTGCTCATGTTTTCATATTGTCTGAAAAATCAAGCTGGTTTGTTAAGTGGGTGCATGCGAACCAAAGTTAGCCTGCTTTTTTAGCCCATAGGGGTCAACTGGGGGATATTTGGACCAACACTTCCTGTTCTGTACCAGCCTCAGTTTTAACAAAGGCTGATGCATTAAAGAAGGCTGATAAAATATAATATGAAAACCTGAGCACACTTATATCTGAGCATTGCCAGCGGTTTCAAGATCCACCATTTACTTGCACACAACCACAGTCTGCTCACAAAGCCTGCTGTTCCTGGCCTGCACATTCAGCATATTCACAGGAGACATGGCTGCTATATGAGAAGAAGGTGACCTTGAACAAAAGTTTAAGTTAAGAATGGTTTTGATTTTCTCACCTCATATACTGGCTGTTAGAAGCAGCCTGCTGGATAAGCCACAGAAAGGTAGCGCAAGACTCAAGAAGGACGTGCAAAACGATGCTAGTGCTTTTTTAGTTGTTATTACTACAGTGCCAAATTCTGGGTTTAGCCAAGAGTGAACACTGAAACTGTTTCCACTGCTGTATGGACTTACCTCAGCCTGTATCAGTACACTGAATTATGGATTTGAGTCTCTTAGATTAGGCCTGTTGTGTGTGACTTATGATAGCTGTAAATATATGTTAAAAGAAGACGGCTATTGTTCATTTGGGCATCATTAAAGTTTTCATTTGTCTATCCAAGCCATTAAATATTCGTGCTTCATTTATCGTGCCCACTGAAGTGACCTTTACTATAACCGCTTTTTGCGGACGCTCGATTCTGACATTTACATTCTTCAAAATCCATAAACTGCAATTAGAGAGAAAAATATTACACAGTAATAATCATTTTAAATGTTGAATTAATGCTGGAACAGCCAAACGCCGTGTTGTTGACCGGTGATAGATTGCAGGCTGTTTGTGCACTTTGAGTTATACACAGTATATTTATAGCCTGTGATTGAGTAGCAGCTACACTGAGACTTACCACAGTGTACACATCTGTGTTTTAATGCTCATTGATGCACTGGGAGTTACCTAGTGCACCCACAGCACTGCTAATAGAGTCCATTTGAAATCTGTTTTCCAGTAACAGTTGAATTTCTGCAACCTTTCAGGTTACTACAGGTCCCAGCGGAGTCTGAAAAAAAGGCTAATAACAAGCTCTCCCACCACCTGACACTGAAACTGTACCATGAAAGAGTTTGTATTCATATAAAGTTGTAGACAGTAAAAATGCAGGTTTTATAGATGTATTTCAATGGACTTCTTTTTGTTTTAGTGCTGTGATGTTTTCTCCTGCATACAATGCAAACAGTTCCAAACTCATGCCCCCGGTACTGATGAGTTTATCTATGCATTTATTTGTTAGACTATTAATAGATTCTGCGCATGAGCGCCTATCAGCTCAATGTGCAACTCATTTAAAAATGAACTGTAGCTCTGGGTGGGTCCTCCTGCATTCATATGGTAAAAACATATTTTCTCTTAAACACAGTTGTTGATATCAAAGTGTGCACTCTGAGCTTCTGGCCGACAGACGGTGCAGTACACTCTCACTTTCAAATGTGCTGGACCTGAAAATCAACCTAAATAACAAAGCAAAGGTAGCAATTAAACGTATCCTACTGACTTTAAGTAATTTTGATTACATGTCAATCTTTTCCTTAATAATTAATTATTTGAATAACTAATAATACTTATTTAGCTTAAAATAGCGTAATTCCCCATGTAATTAACTGGAATTTCAGTGTATTGTATTTGAAGTGAAAATGTAAGTATATTTACTAATACTTAGACAGTAGAATAAGAAGGTAACAGGTCAGGTTTTTAAAACAACCATACTGTAAATAAATACAAGCAGTGCATAAGTAATTTTTCAGTACTTTTTGGGACAGAGGCTGTATTATGGAGTGTCTTAACCTTGGCTTTGTTGCATCTTTATTCTCCTACATTGTTATTTAATATTCATTATATTGATATGTGTGACGGGTTTTGTGTTATTCAGTTGTCCTTTGTGTACTTATGGTGTAAGATGGGGAAAAATAGTTTTTCTGTTAAATTATCAAGAAATCATGCGCTAGTTGCATTTACTTAGAGTATAATTTTTTGTTTCCTTTAAAAACTTGACTTTTTATGTCCTTATTCTAGCGTATCTACCTTTCGATATATTCAAATAAATATAATTACACTGTAATTTCAAATAAAGTGGGATGACATCCTTAGTCACAGACTGTATTATAAAGTGTTAATAAATTTGACACTGTTTCAGTTGCGTTTTACTCCAAATGATTGCGTCCTGTCTATGGAGGCAAAGAATCGTGTTTTGGTTTGCATCCCTAGTATTGGAGCACAGATTCCACTAATTCACCGTGGATGCCTTACAGGGCCCAGAAGAAGAGCTGAAAATGAAAAGCAGAAAACTGGAGCATTAAGAAGCAAGTGAACCTTCTGTGTGCTTCAGACTGGCCTGCCTGAGAAACACGGCACGTGTTAGAAAGTATTAATTTTATCCTCGTCGATCAAACCAAACACTTGCCTGTCTTACAAACGCCACATGTTTGTTAGCGAAGTTCCCTCAGAGCTACTGAAGACGTTTGACAAGCATTTTCACAGACCTGCTGTGGCTTACAGCTTTCTAATTGGTTGTTGGCCAATTAGAAAGCTGTAAGGGAGGAGGATGAGAGCTAAAACCGTAATGACGGACACGCCTGGGTCTCATCTCGTTTTGGCCATTGTTGACTAAATATTTCATCAAAACCTTTACAGGACATTTCATGCATCGTACTGTCCATCAACATCTTCAGAGCTCCAAATGAGGGAATTTCTTTTTAAGGTGGCACGCAGGCAGTACTTATGGAAACAGTGTCTGGATTTAAAAACAAGCACTTCAAACACATTTTATTGAAGATGTTTTATTAATATATATATTTTAATCTCATCTTTGTCCCAAACAGTATACTGACCATCCCAGGAGTGAGACCACCCAGAACAGACTTCAGCATCATGCCTTTGAGTTTAAATGAGGTTTCTTATCAAACATCAGCACTGAATTATTAGCCCCCAAGCTTCATTAACTTGCAGCAAACCTGTAATTCTGATTGTAATCAGCCTAACAATCATCCATCAATCTGATGCACTTCCTCTCTGCCTGAAACTTCAAGACATGTTGAGGAGGTCATTTAGCCAGTTAAATCAGCTGTGATGGATAAAGGACACATCTAAAACCTGCAGGACACCGGCCCTTGAGGACTGGAGTTGCCTGTCCCTGGACTAGATGTTTGTCTCTAACCCTTCCAGCTCAGCTTTTTTTAAATTCTCATATCTTATCTGCCACAGCCACTGTTGTCATAAACCACAGCTATAGACTCAAGACCGTAAAAGACGGACGGTGTTACTGCAACATCATCAGTGACATCAGTAGTGCAATCCATATGTGAAGTCTTGATTTGAGTTTTCCTCGTCAATACCTCGATCTTTTGAAATCCCAGACAACAAATAAAGTGTAAATCTAAGAAGCTGAGGCAGCCTGCGTGCTCGCGTGGTAGCGACTTGTCAGTCACAAGGTCAGTAATGGAAACCATAATTCACAACATAAAGGAGTGGGGACAAGCTTAAGACTGTAAGGCCATCAGGTTACAGAAGTCAAAGATCAACGGACCCAAGTGTGTCACACTAGAGTAAAAACAGCACGGCATCATTCTCCTCCCTGGTGGTTGCCAGTGATTGCAGGGACTTTGTTTTCTCCATAGAGCAGCGGTCTCGAACTCCAGGCCTCGAGGGCCGGTGTCCTGCAGGTTTTAGATGTGTCCTCGATCCATCACAGCTGATTTAAATGGCTAAATGACTTCCTCAACATGTCTTGAAGTTCTCCAGAGGCCTGCTAATGAACTAATCATTTGATTCAGGTGTGTTGACCCAGGGTGAGATCTAAAACCTGCAGGACACCGGCCCTCGAGGCCTGGAGTTCGAGACCCCTGCCATAGAGGCTGTTGTTGCAAAGCGGTTGTACAGGTCACCTGGTGGGAGGCAACCGGTCTCCAAAATTTGGTCTGACTCGAACAGACTGCATTCAATTTCAGATTGTTTTACAAATAATTGCAGCTCATCTGTAATGTGTCTCTTTGCAGCAGTTATTTTATGCTTATATTCCAACATAAAGTTGGCCGTTTTGTACAACCAGGAGTCGCTACATCTATGGTTCTCTGCCTAGCATCTGTCTTTTATATGGCATTGTTATAGATATATGGGACTATTTTCCGTCGTCGTGCCTCTTCCAGATCAGGCTTCTCATGTTCATCATGTTGTCTGATAATAGCTTAAGAAGACTGCAACATAGTTTCCCAGAGTATTAAATAAAATCAATCCTTCTATTAGTTACATTCCTGTAATGTAACAAAATAGGTCTGATGAAGTACTTTAACTTAAATTACATATTTTCTGTGGCATTCAAGTTTCAAAACAAGGAGACAGCGTTACACTAGCACTCCTTTACTAGAACAAACCCACACAGAAACATTTGTGCATCAGCAGATCATTTTTCTCAGTTTCCATTGCACTGTTGGCTGGTCTTGGTTTCTCAGTAGGTGAAGAAAGTTGTTTATTTTCTCTTTTTTTAAACACACAAAAAAAGACGTAATAAAAATAATTCTGTTGCTCATCTGAAGAACTTGATGCCACCAGGACGCTAAAAAGAGAAATAAAAGGTTAATGTACTTTATTCAGTGCTCTTAGCTGTGCAGCATTACATAAACAGTAACATTTTGTCAACTAGCACAAACCAGTTAGTTGACATTAATGTATCTCCTGTTTGTGGCTGGTATTTCCAACTGGGTTGGGGTTAACCAATCAGAGTACTCGGCTGTCAGTCAGTTAATCCATCTGGGTTGAATTTCCAACTTCTCTCACTCATCACTGTGGACATTTTCTGTCATATGTCTTTTCTGTCAGCTCAGATCATATGCAGAGAAATTCTTCCCGCGTGCAGCCTTCAGAAATATGTTTGTGTCTGTGCAGCCATGATGAGAAGAGCGATCGCACAGTGAATTCTGTGTCATTACCATGGAGACTAATCTGAGAAGTTGCCATTATTAAACTTTCCTCTCGGAGCATCTCCAGAAATGCATTAACAGTTCTGTAGGTGGGCTGAGACTTGAGCTATGAGCTAAATATAGAGCAACTACAGATCCAGACGCTGCTGATTAGTGGAGCTGTTTAGACTCTTAAATGGCTGCATTTATGAACCGCTGGTCGATGGCTTGGTTTATGAACACATTCGGCTTCTTACCTGCTTCAAGATGAGTCTTGGGTCAAGTTTGCTGGGTTTCCTTCAGAATCTCAAATTAGGAGGAAAGAAAACCCCTTTGAAAGCTTTATAGAAGAGGAAATGACATAAATACATTTAAAAATGCATAAAAAAATAACTCAAGTTTATAAAAAGCTTTTGCATTTGACAAAGAGTTTGGTATCATCCACGTCAATTTCTTGCATTTCTGGTTTTAAAAAAATGGGATGTTAAACATGAACAGTAACAGTTAAAGAGCATGAATCATACGTGTTTCAGGGCTATCGTGGATGTTCAGTTTTCATTCGCACTCCACCGTCACCCTATTCTCATGCTGTGGGTTGCTTTCTAATTAGGAGTATATGGGTTCCACTTCCATCACTGTGTTTTTCTCATCTTACTGCAGATTTATCCCCATATGTTTCTAACCAGGGTCAGTTTTTGGCAGAGGCCAGCTAAGTTCGTCTCAGGCACCACCAGATGGAGGGGGGCTGTGGAGAAGGAAGAAATATCTTGCCAGCACTCCTGATTTACTCACACTGTAGTAAACAGCTCGTACTGAGAGGAGACTACACAGATGTTAGGACAGGGGTGGGCAGTTCACTTTTTTACAGGGCCACAGGGCATGCCAACAAGCTGATCTCAGTTCCACTCAATATTAACTTGATTTTTTTTTAAATAAACTGTTACTGGTGAGAGTAGATGTAAGTGAAAATTGGAGGATGAAAATGTGAAATACGCAGCAAAAATGCCAAGATTTGATCACTATTTCATAAACATTCCCAAAACCAGTTTTCAACAAAACATGTTTTTGCAAAATTCAAAGGATTTTTAACTTTATACAGTGTGCTATTGATACACTGCATATAGTTTAATTACTTTATCTTCAGTTTTTCAGTTATCTTATTTAAGTGAGAGAAAGCTTGAACAAGTCAATCAAATGTCAGGTTCAGTGTCTAAGGTGAAAATGCTTTGTGGTAGCTTATGTCACCATATTCACCATTATGCTTCTCCAAAAGTGCAACAAACTGTCTGCAATCTTGCCCTGAACCAGTTACAATATGGACAGTTGACTCACCTTGCAGCCCCTGGTATAAATTACAAATCACAAATAAAAGATGTATTAATTTATTTCATTTTTTATGTCCACCATTTTTACCTTTCAGATTTGGACAGCTGTTGGTTCCATAACCTTCCTTTTTGTCCCAATTGTAGGCCACGCCTCTTCAAACATGCACTTATCTCTGCAAACGAATCACTAGTTATTCCATATATGAGACATCATAACTGGGCTGTGTTGCTCTTCAGCTACTGGGGTGGCTGCAGGAGGAGCTAGAGCAGGTCATCTACTAATTGGAAGGTTGGTTGTTCAGTCTCTGCATGTGTTATGTGAACTGCAAACTCACATCTCTAATTAACGCTGGTTCCAACGCATTTACAGTGAAGCTGCAACGCTTGTATGTACGTTAAAATAAATATATAAACATGAAAGCAACAAAACTCTGCTGTAATTTACCACAAAATTCATCTCCACCACCGGCCCCCCAACTGGGTCCATAAACTGCTCCACCACCTAGCTCTGTGGCTTGGTCGACCTTTTCCAATTTTTCCCCTTAATTTGCTCCCTGTATTCATTTTGCTTTTCAGTCCCTCCCTCTTGATGTTTCCACCCCACCGGGGCCTGAGTGGACCCAGGTGGGTGTCAGTCTGTTACATTCGTGAGCTTTTGGTTTACTTTACCCACCTTCTGGTTTCTGTTCATTCAGCTGTCTTGAGCCTGCATTTGGATCCTAATCCTGTACCACTCCAGGGCCTTCTTCACTAAACCACTCAGTAATGAGTCATCTAATTTATTTTTCATTGTTTTAAGGTGGAATGTTTTAATATAAGAAAGGGGAACCATAATTTCTGATTCTGTTTGGTGCCATTTTTGTTGCTTTACCCGGGTTTATTTCATTTCTTAGGCACATGGACTCTGGCAGACATGGTGTTCATATCTATTATAGCTACTGTGTGTTGTGACAGCATAGAAATCGTTGTATTGGTGTGATGGCTGCACTTACAGCCACACAGTGGTAATATCCACCATGTTAGTGTAGAGACTTATACATAACATTGCATTCAGATTTGTCTGTCTTTAAATATAGGAATTAATTTACAGGACAATAAATAACTGGTTTTGGTTTAGAATTAATTCACATATCCACATAACACTGCATTCTAAAATAAGTGCACATTTTAGTTTACACTTACGTATGATTAATCTTTTGTTTTCTGAGTTACCTTAACTGCAGCTGTTCCAGTCCCTTGATTAAGGAGCCAAGAGGTGGAAAAGGGGCGGAGCGAGCTTTAAAGGAAGACTACAAATTGGTTCATGCCATAACTCAGGACCATGGGGGGGGGATTGGAGTTCATTATGTTAGGTTTAGTTAGGTTTTGTGTGTTTTACCCCTTCTCGTGTTTTTTGTGGGCTGATCAGCCACTGTTTAAGTTCCCCCTGTGTCTGGTAAGTTAGGTCAGTTTGTTTGAGTTATCAGTAGTGTTGGCAACTTTGAGTAGAGTTCTGTTATTTTGACCTCTTTTATGGGCCCAAGATTTTGATTCTTTTTGCATGATTTAACCAATTATGTTTTTGGGTTAAATAAAAAAAAAAATCATTTTTTTGGACTTTAACCTGTGCCTGAGTTTCCTTCGCTGCTCGGTCCATCACAAGTGGTGTCAGAAGTGGGATACCAGCTGAAGGCACAGGATTTTTTTTTCTTTTTTTCCCTCTTCACTTATCAAGCCATGCACAGAATGGGAAGAAGTGGCAAAGGAGCAAAAGGAGATTGTCAAAACCAGCCAGTTGGAGTGGCAGAGCAAGTGAAAGAAGGAGAGGAACATGGAGCCTCTGGAGGGGTGGATAGCACTGAGAGCCAAGGTAAGGAGCTGACAATGTCAGAACTGATTTCCATCCTTTGTTCTCATATGGGTCAGCAGGAGGCCCAGGAAGCAAGAAGAAGGGAGGAGTTTACCCGCCAGGAACAGCGCTTTAGAGCACTGCAACATCAGTTTCTGCTGTTGCAGGTAGAAGTGCAAGCTCGTACCTCTCCGGTCCCTGAGCCTCAAATGGAGGAACATAAACAACCAGAGGTAGGGCTTTTTGAAGAGGAGGAAAGAGTTATGAGAAGTGGGTAAAGCCAAAAGAAAAGACTGTGCATGAGGTTGGTGAAATATTCATTTTAGAACAATACTTGAGAATGCTGTCTCCTGAGCCATGGAGCCACACAGCATTGAAAATGAGATGTTTCAAAATCTGTCCTTCACTACCAGAAAGCAGGGGTGAGTAAACCTCCAAAGAGCCAGTCTGTCAATATGCTGTCAAGACCTCCACCCAAGACTGTGATTTGTTATTTGTGTGGGATGGAGGGCCACACAAAACCGATGTGCCCAAAGAATTCTACAAAAATAACTCAATGTGTTTTGTGCCCCGACAAAGTGTGGAGCCTAAAGTGGAGTTTGAGAATGGGTTCAAAATGACATTGGTTGAGGTTGATGGGAAACCATTAAAGGCCCTTGTTGACTCAGGAAGTACTCAGACTCTTGTGCACCGAGACTTTGTTCCCGCAAATAAAGTTAATAATGTGGAGAGAATCCCTGTTTGCTGCATTCATGGGGATGACAGGTCATATCCAACAGCAGATCTGTACATCAAAGTACAAGGACAAACGTATATTCTAAATATTGGTGTTGCAGAGAATCTGCCATTTCCAGTAGTGCTGGGTCGAGATCTGCCTGTGTTTGACTTGCTGAATCCTAGTCATACATGCAATGTTGCAGTAACAAGAGCTCAAGCTAAGAAGAAAGAGGAGTCCCTACACCCACTCCATGCCTTGCCCTTCTATGATGCGGACATAGAGACTGCACCCGGGAAGTTTCGTAAGTCACGTGGACAGAGACGGCAAGAGAAGTTTCTACATACTGCTGTTCGAGCAGCTCCTAGCACAGAGCCTGAGTTACCTTTGGGTTTTAAAATCCCTGTTAATATTATTGAAATGCAACATGACGATTCATCTCTAACATCTCTGTTCCAGAAAGCTGCAGAGAGGAACCAAGGGACTGAGCAAGAATTGAACAGCAAGGGGGAGTTTCTGCTGAAAGATGGCATTCTGTATCGTTAGCAGGGTTCAGCATTACAGTTGGTGGTTCCTAGAGCAGTCCAGAAAGTGGTGCTCTCCTTGGGACACTCCATTCCATGGGCTGGCCACTTGGGAAAGCACAAAACCATGGCCCGCATTAGAAAATATTTTTATTGGCCTGCAGTGCGCTCTGATGTGACACTGTTCTGTAAAAGCTGCCCTCAGTGCCAGAAGTCTTCTCTTAAAATCCCCTCCAGAGCTCCTCTCCAGTCTCTACCAATTATCAGCACTCCATTTGAACGGCTAGGAATGGACGTTGTTGGTCCTCTAGAAAGAAGCAAAGCAGGCAACCATTACATGCTGGTTGTGACAGATTACGCTACAAAATATCCAGAGGTCTTTCCTTTGAGATCAATAAAAGCCAAAGCAGTCGCCTCCTGTCTCATACAGTTCTTCTCAAGGGTTGGTTTTCCTCGTGAGATTCTTACTGACCGTGGCACTAACTTTATGTCCACTTTGTTGAAGCAGATAGAATAGAATAATCCTTTAATTGTCCCACAAGGGGAAATTTGGTTGTAACACATATACATACAAACAGGACACAGAACAGAAACGTACACAACTTTTCTTACATATTTACATTAAGGACAATGGTTACTATATACAGAGAGTACTGTACAGTTGTTAAATTAAATAAAAATAACTACAGATAAGAGGCAAACCAGGTTGTAGTGCAAATCGGTTAATTAACTTATTGCAGTTACAGCGCAGATGTAAACATCTCCGTTTGTTGGGAGCAGTTCTGATTGTACAGTCTGACAGCTGCAGGGAGGAAGGACCTGCGGAAACGCTCCTTCGTGCATCGAGGATGCAGCAGTCTGTCACTGAAGGAGCTCTGCAGTTCAGCAACATTTACATGCATGGGGTGGGAGACTCTGTCCATCAGAGATGTTATTTTGGCCAGAGTCCTTCTGTCTCCCACCACCTGCACTGGGTCCAGGGTGCATCCCAGAACAGAGCTGGCCTTCCTGATGAGTTTATCCAACCTCTTCCTCTCAGCTGCCGATAAACCGCTGCTCCAACATACAACACTGTCAAAAATGACAGATGCCACCACAGAGTCATAGAAGGTCTTTAGAAGCGCTCCCTGGACTCCAAATGACCTCAGCCGCCTCCGCAGGTCGAGTCTGCTCTGACCCTTCCTGTAAAGAGCATCAGTGTTGTGGCTCCAGTCCAGTTTATTATTCAGGTGAACACCCAGGTACCTATAAGAGTCATTATCTCAATGTCCACTCCCTGGATGTTCACCGGTGTCAGTGTGGTGGGTCTGCGTCTCCGGAAGTCCACCACCAACTCCTTGGTTTTCCCGGCGTTGATCAGCAGGTGGTTCTGCTGACACCAGTCAACAAAGTCCAGAGTGGCAAGGGCCATATGAGATCCAAAAGAAACTTGGACAAACAACCTATAAGGTCGCCATTCGAGATCAGCCCCGTTCCAGCAGAGTACCGCACATTAACCTGCTTAAGGAATGGGTGGAGAGACCAAAAGCAGATGTCTTTCTGATCCGGGAGGTTTCGGAGGAGGAGGAAGCGGATGATCAGTATCTGCCAAAACCAACTCCTCAGGACCTGGATCTCAACCACCTTCCTGAGGAAAGACAGGCTCAGGTGAGAAACCTGTGTAAATTAGATGTGTTCAGTGAAAATCCTGGTAGAACGGACATTGTGGAACATGACGTTGTGTTGAAAGATGGCGCTTCTGTGAGGAGAATGAGTTACAGGATACCTGAGCGTCTATTGATCCCGTTGAAAGAGGAGATCGACCTGATGTTGTCACTAGGAATCATTGAAGCCTCGAAGAGCGAGTGGTGCCACCCGGTGGTCCTGGTGCCAAGGAAGGATGGCGGTATTCGTTTCTGCATAGACTTCAGGTACCTGAATGCAATATCACAGTTTGATTCATATCATGTCTGATTTTGCTGCAGCCTACCTTGATGACATAGTGATTTTCAGTTCTACCTGGGAAGAACACCTGCAACATCTGGGGAAGGTATTGGGACGTCTTCAGTCTGCAGGGTTGACTGTTAATCCAGCTAAGTGTGCCATTGCCAAGGCTGAAACTGAGTACCTTGGGTTTGTGATTGGAAATGGAGTAATAAAACCTCAAGGCGATAAGGTCACCGCCATAGAATCCTGTCCCTTGCTAGAGACCAGAAAACAGATGAGATTGTTTTTGGGTATGGCAGGATTCTATCATTGGTTTATCCCTCATTTCCCTGCCGGGGCAGCTGTTCTGACGGATCTGACTGGTGCCCGAAGTCCCAATAAGATCACCTGGACAGAGGAGGTTAAGATGGCTTTTCAGGACCTACGACAATCTCTGAGTAAGAGCCCAGTCTTGCACAGCCCTGATTTTGAGAGACATTTCATTCTTCAGACTGATGCCTCAGAGAGAGGATTGGGAGCTGTTCTGTTAAAGGGACCGCCTGGAGAGCGTCATCCAGTGGCCTTCATCAGCTGCAAGCTGTTTCCGAGGGAAGTGGACTCCCTGGACTCCTTTAAGTATTATCTTCTCGGACGGGAGTTCATACTGGAAACGGACCACAAGGCTTTTCAATGGATAGAGAGAATGAAGGACACAAATGGAAGGATCACGCGATGGTACCTTGCAATCCAGCCATTCCGGTTCACCATCAACCACATCCCCGACAAGGATAACTGCACTGCAGACTCTCTCTGGCTGTCCCAGGGAGAGACCTGAAGAGGAGGCGTGTGTGATGGCTGCCCTTACAGCCACACAGTGATTATTTTCTGTTATTTTGACCTCTTTTATGGGCCCAAGATTTTGATTCTTTTTGCATGATTTAACCAATTATGTTTTTGGGTTAAATGGGGGGGAAAAAAAATAAAAATTTTTTTTGGACTTTAACCTGTGCCTAAGTTTCCTTCGCTGCTCGGTCCATCACAAGTGGCATGTAATGAAACAGCAGTGACTCAAATGAACCCTTGCTGGTCAGCTTTCTCTTTAGTCCTACTCTCCAGTAATTGTGTGCAAAATGCTTCTGCTGTTTTATTTAATGACTCTGTGTCCTTCAACATGACTGACACAAGGTCAGGATCCTAGATCGTGGAAAAGAAAAATGCCGTCTCTGGACAGCTCTACTTTTTCTTCCTTTCAAGTCAGACTGAAGGCAGATTGCAGTGACTCACACCACATCTTTTTAGAAACTTAGCAGCCTACTGCCAGGAGACATGGCTGCAACACAAAGGTCTGATATGCCAAAATGTATACTTTTTCACAGCCAGGTCATAATTGTTATTCATGTCGTATTTGTGTGTTTTTTATTTTTATTTTTTATGATATCACATTTGGACCTTTAATCTGTACAGGACTGCTCTCGTAACCTTTAGGTTCAGCACAAAGAAGCGTGCCTCTAAACGTCTGAACTGAAATGTTTTGTTGTCTGACGCATGGAGACAAATGCAGCTGTCAATATCACAAGTCTGTTCCTACTGCTGCACGGGATTAACTGCCTTGCTCAAGATCACCTTTTAAATCTGTAGTGGAATGATACTGTATTTCACAAAAGTGCTTTCTTATTTGTGTATTTTAGATCTCAGGTCCAATAAAGCTGTGGGCTCCGACTAACCTTTGACCCCCATTTCTCCTACATTTTTATTTTATTTTTTTGTCTGTGTGCTATGATAATTAAATAACTGAACTGTTCAGGAAGAGACACACATTAAATAACCATTTTACAGAGCCACCATAGAGAGCATCCTAACGTACGGCATAACAACATGGTATGCAGGGTGCTAAGCTGCAGACAGGAAAGTACTGCAGAGGGTCATCAACACAGCCCAGAAGATCACTGGCTGCTCTCTGCCCAGCCTGGAGGTCACTGCAAACTCTCGGTACCTCAGCAGAGCTGGCAATATCATCAAGGACCACTCTCACCCCAGCAACCAACTGTTTGAACTATTACCGTCAGGCCGACGGTACAGGTCACATAAAACCAGGACAAACAGATTCAGGGATAGCTTCTTTCCCAGAGCTATCACCGTAGTAAATAAGCACAAAAACAATTGAACCTATTCCATACCGTCACTGTCATTATATTAATGCTGCTATTCATACTGTCATTATATTAATGCTGCTATCCTGTATATATTGTACATACTATTGTTTGAGTACTTACGATTGTTTTTTTTGTACTTTTTATATTTTACATTTATATTTATTATTGAAACTTGCACCAAGGGAGTGGCACTCCAATTTCGTTGTACTCTGTACAATGACAATAAAGGCTATTCTATTCTATTCTATTCTATTCTAATGAACTAACAAACTAGATAAATAGAAATATTCGTTTTTATATTGTTTTCATTTGAACAATTATTTCAATAATAACATGATTGTGTTTTTCATTGAAAGGGTTGTTAAAATTCTATTTTTGTAGAGTTGGGATGAGCAAGGAAATTTCCCTTTAAAGTAAGACAACATGGATTATGTTATGTCCTTGTTTGCAGAAGAACACTGTTACTGGCAAAGTGAAAAACAAAGAAAACAAAACTGAAGATTTCAGGGAAGAAAACATTACGCTTTTCATTTTACATTTTCACAAATCTGCATTTTTTTTCTTAATTTATATTTCAGTAGCTCATTTATAGTTTCCACAGATTATTATTGTAGAGACTTTACAGGACAATTTAAAGCACCATGAGGTGACTGTGATTTAGTGCTATACAGATAAAACTGACGATAAATCAAGAAACACTGTTCTGTGGTATGACTCCGGGGCTCTACATAAGCAAGGAACATCATGCAGATGGCGTCTTCTAATTCGACTTATGTGCCAGACTTTGTAGAAATCCCGTAGTTTTTCCTTTTAAGAGAAGTTCTGGGTACTTCATGAGAGAGGTGAGGTCAATATGAGGTGTGAGTGCAATCCGATCTTTTAGGCACGTAAGTCTGATGAACCTGAGTCCGCATGCACGCACAGGATTCAGCACGCATGGTCTGTCTGCGTTTACCCTCCACTGTTGTGTGGAATGTGTAAAACGTGGACACTGTGGATCAAACTCAGACAAACTGCAGTGTAAATGTTTCGGATTGAAGTTCAGAAAAAACTAGAACCTCTTACTTGCTGCCTGTGCTGAATCTCATCACTGCTGTTAATCAGATTACTGTAATTGCTGCGGGACAGTCTCCCGCTGCTGCCATGTGGGAACCCAGTCTCGATTTTCTGTTTAAAATGCACTCGAATGCCTCCTTGTTGCATGTCACGTGTTTCTGTGCCTGTTTAAAGTATGTGTACAAAAACCCGTGTCTGTATGGTGCAGAGCAGTGCGCTTTCCGTCCGTCTGTCCTCAGCACCATGGAGAGCGCGCTAACATGCGCAGCTGAGTCCGGTCCGGAGAGCTGATTCCCGCTGCTGCCAGAATGTGGAGGGAAAGAAAAAGCTTTATTGTGAACATTAAAGTGAACTCTCTCGGTCCATATAATGAGTAGGAGTGGTCACTGTGGAAGGGGTCGTTGGTAATGGAGAGCACAGGAGGGTGGGAGGGGGCTCTATCTGTTGCACACCGGGCTGATTTTCCTGCGGAGAGAAAGCGTCCAAGAGTGGGCAGACTGAGAGCTGAATCGTGACACTTGGAAAAAGAGAAAAACGCTGAGAAAAGGAGGAGCGACGCCCACCGAGCAGCGTCTGAAGTGAGTGGTGACATCAAATGTGGAGCCTTCAAAATACAAGCAGCTCGTGACACGCACGGTGAACTGAGAAACCCCGACACGAGGAGTAAAAACACACATGTGGGTTTTTCTTTCTTTTCTTTTTTTTTTCGTCCCAAATCAAAGTGATGAGCATACAGATCGGGAGAGGAGCTTTGGAGCGCGGTGTGCGCAACAGAGCATGAGTGCCACTGCGGACACGGAGTGCGCTGTGAGCAGCTGTGTTTATTCCACGAGTAAAGTGTCTTTTTCCTGCAGCTCCAGCTGCTAAACACATTTACCTTTGAAGGAAACTTTTCGTTCCGATGGAAACTGTTTTGATAGTTATTAGGATTTTTTTTTCCATTCCTAAAACAACAACAAGTGTTGAGCTGAGGCGCGGATGAAGCAACAGATACGGAGCCGTGAATCTTTCATGTGCATTGTGTGAGTAACAACTCCAAACTCTCCGCCACTCTCCTTATCCGTGACCCTCCCATCTTAGGGACGACTCAGCACATTTGTGATGAGGATGTCCGCCGCTTGCGAGGAAGATCTGAGGGTTCCGCGGACAGTAAATTGATTGTTTTCTCTGTCTTCCTCTCTCTCCCGTGTGTGGAGAATGGCAGCTAAAAATATCCCGGAGATGTTAGGATGAACAGGTTGTTGTTTAGCTGAAACTTAAAGACCCGCGGGAAGATGCTCGGCTGTAGGACATTTTAATTCTCCTCACAGACAAAGTTCGACTGGAGCAGGAAAGAAAAAGAAAGGATCCGTCAGTGCTGATTTCTGTGGTTCATTCCGACCTACGTAGAGAACAGAGAGCAACAGACGAGCTTGGAAGCAGCTTGTTGATGGCACTGCGCACCGGGAGGACTTGGTTTGGGCAGGTCTTGCGCAGGGTCTCTCGGCTGCAAGGCTCCTGGTCCAGGCGCTCGAGCAGTCTCTTGTGTCTCTCCACTAACCAGGAGCAGGATTTGGGCTTCTGCCACCGGGATCACAACAAGGCGGGGGGCTCCAACTCCGGCGTTCACCGGAGCGCACCTTTCCGCGCCTCCGCCTCCAGGCGCTGTCCACACGGCTATCCCCACGCTTGCTGCGTCTTCCCGGAGAATCCGAGGGGACATGAGCCCCTCGGTCGCCGGTTCCTGTTGGCCATGAAGCGGCAAAACGTGCGGACCCTGTCCCTGATCATTTGCACGTTTACATACCTGCTCGTCGGGGCCGCTGTCTTTGACGCCCTGGAGTCCGACTTCGAGATGCGTGAAAAAGAGCAGCTGGAAGCCGAGGAGAAGCGTCTCCAGGGGAAATATAACATCAGCGAGGATGATTACCGCAAACTGGAGAGCATCATCATGGAGGCTGAGCCCCACAGAGCCGGAGTGCAGTGGAAATTCGCAGGGTCATTTTACTTTGCCATCACGGTGATAACCACCATAGGTAAGCCTAAACTCTAACATGTGTATAAATCTTTACAGGCTCACTGTGATCTTTGACGAGGACAGTTACATTTTTAGGGCGATAAAGCGGGCTGTCAGCAACAATTAGGGGAGAGCAGGAACATATTTACAGTACACGTCTGTAGGTAAAGTTTTAAGCAACATGTTGCAGCACTCGCTCCCTGCTCCAAAGGGAATTGCGCGGTGCTTTGTGTGTCATCAGCCTCGTGAGATTTAAGCTCCTGAACATCACCTGTAGGTTAAATTACGCGGAAGAATGACGTAGCGTGATGTGCTCGAGTGCACTGTGGAAACATACATCATTTCTTTTCGTGCAGCTGCACAATTTGAACTTTTAACGATGCGTCACCAGGAAAGTCTGACAGAGCAGATCGAGTTCAGGCTGTGAGACACCCCGAGACTGATCCCGAGAGGCCGGAGAGACAAAGCTGTGGCTGGAAGAAGAGCAGCGGGCGGTGTGTTGGTGCTGAAAGAGACAGTTCCTCTGAGTGCAGCCGCAGGCAGGACGAGAGTTCAGCAACTGAAACCTGACGTCACTCCAAGAGATCCTGCTCAGATCCTGCTTTTAAAAAGAAACTGTGTGTTTTGTCCCTGTGGTTATATTTACATTAGGTTTAATGGTTTTCCACAAGAACAAAAAAAGGACAGTGAACACTTTGCTCCAACTTGGCTACAAATAAAGACAGCTGCAGGGCCCGCCTGTGGGCACAAACCATCCCACTTTCCTTCCATTCCTTGCATTTATTTTTATGAGTCTCCTAAAATGCAACATACATCACATCAGTCTGACGCCCCTGGCTCTGACGCATGTGCGTCATAAAGGTTTATTTCAAGCTGGGAAGGAGGGGTAAACAGAGTTTGTCTTTGTTTACGCTCCACCGTCGGAGTGCATTTTAGTAATGCATTTTAGTAATCATACTAACCATAATGTCAGATTGAAGCGACTTGTAATTAATTGCATTAATTGAAATGAACTCAGCAAAATAATAAAATAGAACAAATCCGACCTTTTAATCAGCCCAGATTGGGATTGTAAAAAGTCCGAAACTCGAAAACGAACTTCTTTTTACGCAGAGGTCACAGAGACTCGACATGGTGTTATTCAAGATGATTTTCTTATGGGGAGGAGGACTAATGCACTAGGCTCATAGCTGGCCAGGCAACACCTAAAAGAGACACCAGCACGGCGCAGTGAAGGTGGATCTACTTTTGTTTCCAGGCTACAACGAGAGCCATTGTAATATTCACGTCGGGTGAAGTGGCCACATTTACTGCAGCTCTGTGGGAGACAGCGCTCTTTATGCGTTATCATACTCTTAAGTTCCAATAGTTTAGAGGACAGCCCAACTTTTCTTTCTCTTTTTCCCCCCTTTGCAACATGTGAAGGTCTGACCTTTAGTTGACTTCCTGGTGTGACGCGTTAAACTGAGGAAGAGGATGGGATTAGACACACAATTGTTTTGAGTCCACTTGTGCAGGATGGAAATTATATTATTGTATCAGCCTGCAGAAAAGAAAGAGACGAGAAAAGAACACTGTCCAAAAAGTTATTGATTACAAGAGCTTCATTTCATTTTAGAAATGCACCACAAACATAAAGCTGACACAGTCAGGCCGTTCTGCAAAAAGTCGTTAAAATCAGCATTGACTTATAATTGCGGTGCTCTAATGTAAAACACCAGGCGAACAGAGCATTCAGCGGGACTTCAGTTTGATTATTCATTTAAAGGTACATTTAAAAAAAGAAGGATACAGATAAATGTTCCTCTTTTAGACCCCCCCCCCCCCCTCCCACCACCTTTTTTTATTTTAAAGGATTAGTTTCGCGTTAGTCTTGTGATGGTTTTGTTGTTTTCACCACGATAAACCACAAAACAACAATAAACTGACCTCACTAACAAGTACTGTATGTGTACTTCACACATTGCCATATATTACTCATTTTTGAATTGGAACGCTTCTTTAAATCAGATTGGATTTATTTGCACTTTAGATGACATATGTAAATATTCTATTCTATTCTATTCTAAATTCATGCAGTACTGTGCAAAAGCTTTTTCATATTTTACAGTTCTACTTTCAAGGGGTCAGACCTTCTTGAATCTTTCTGAAAGTGCTCTTGAGATTAAGTCCTCCAGCCTTTCTGAAGGTCTTTCAAAGTGTTTCTTTTGATTATAAGATGAACACAAGAGACAACTTAGCAAAGTACATAACATGCTCCTGTTTCTTTTGTTGAATCTATAGAAAATGCCAAAGATCACTCAGTTTAAATGGAATACAAAAGTACTTTTGCACTGGAGAAGTGAAGGGCAAAAGAAGAAGCATCAGACCTAAAAATTATCTACAGCAGATGAACAGTGTTTGAAAGTCACGCCCTTAAGAAGCAGAAAAACTAAATGAAAGAGCTGACACAGAACCTGACACATACATCTGGTCCTCCAGTTCATCTACTGTGAACTGGTGGCTGTCAAAAACCCAGGAAGGGCAACAGGGAGAAAAGGGTGATGTCTGCCAAATTACATAAGAACCAAACAGAAAATCAGCTGCAACAGGTCACATGGACTGATGAATCCTAATTTGACGTTGATGATTCAAACCCTCATCAGTATGTAAGCAGGAGGTCACGTACAACAGTGACTTTAAGCATGACAATCATCCCAAACTGCACTACTGGTGTAAAAGCACACCTGGACAGTAAAACACAGGGGAACAGTGTGGATTGGATTGACCTCCACAGAGGATCCACCTCAACATTATTCAAGCACTGTGGGTTTTCTTGAAAGAAAAACAAAAGACAGTCGACATCCAAAGAAGAGCTTTGAAAGTCATTCAAGAGGCCTGGAGAATTATTCTTGAAGGCTACTTAAAGAAATTACAGGAAAACTTGACTGAGAGAGTCGAGGCAGCGTTGAAGAATAAAGATGACCGACTTTCAAGTGCAAGTGAGAATTGCACATTTGCTGTTTTTGTTTTATCTACTGTATCTACATTTATGTTGGCTATAACTCACTGCACCAATTTCCCATTTTTATAGTAAAATATTTTTAAAAATGTAGGTGGAACCAAGACTTTTTTCACAGTACTGCATAATATATATAAATGATTAACATAACTAATATGATATAGTGTATTTACTGGCATGGTACCCTGATATTTACCTTTTTAAAAGAAATTTGTGTCAAATTAATGAAGGTAATTAAAATTTGTTTCCAGGATTTCTAAGGGTCATATATCTGATCTCTCTGTGCCACAGAGCTCCACTCTGGGGTTGGCATGTTAGTGTTTGTTTTTGTGTCAAATATGTCTCAATCCAGAGTTAAAAACGGTCCAAAAACAAATGCACAAATCCATCTGATTTACTGAAAACCACCAAATTTTTTATGTTAGAAATTAGTCATCCACCCAATGATTGAATGCTCCTAAAATGCACATCTGACCTGAAAGCAAACGACTCTGTGCCTTAGAGCACAAGCCTGCAAGATCACCAAACTTTGCTTTTTCATCAAGCAAGAGAGTTCTTCTTCTTCTCTGAGAAAAAACAAAACAAAAAACAACGATGAAGCACAGACTGGACAAAATGGACAAAGACAGTTTTCATTAGATGAAACCGTCACCTGGTCATAGCGAAGTTCAGTGAGTTTGATATGTTCAATACTCTCAATGATATTACAGTAGGTTTTAGTCAGATGGCATTTATTTTCTTGGTGCCTTGGGGACACTGTACAACTGGAAAGTCAAGGCAATCACAGAAAAGTGTCTTGATGTGAGTTTGATATCTTTTTTGGTGATTTTCCAGCCACTTCAGACTTCATAAGGTTTCATCTGACACTCCAAGTAGGTTAAATCTTACTTGTGGGTTGTATTTGACCCAGCCGTTTGTGCCTTTAGGCAGTGGAGCTTTGATTTTTCTTTTCTCTCTCTGATTTGATGAGTTCGCTCAATGATTGGATGGCACGCTCAAAAATAACATTCATCTGACAGTGGGAACTTTAATTCTTACACTCCTACCTGTTCTCAGAAATAATGAAACCCGTTTTGTTCTTCCAGTCATTATTTCAGCCGCTAAAAGTGGAAGTAGTTTTGTGTGAAATGAAACTGCTGCAAAGATAAGGGACCAATTTGGGCTGTGTCAACTATGAGCTGTTTGTGGAAGCTAATTAAATTCAGTGTGAACACGAGGGACTATACAAGTGAGGTACAAAGATCTCTATTAAGATATGTGGTACTACACGTTGTTTTTCTTGGTTATGTACATAAACAGGGGTATAAAACACACACTATACACCGAATATCACATGACCGTATCGATAAGACAGGTTACCATCTTACTGTAAAACCTGCCAGCATTCAGCCAAGTACATTCATCATTGGCTCACTATAAATCTTTAAAGATCTTTCTATTAATATCGATGCCTACCCCATGAGTCCAACTGCATCACATACTCATTGGTGATAAAGTAAAAGAATCACCCATAAAGTGAAGTGAATAAATATTATATAAAATTATATATTGTATTTACTACATAAATCCCAAAATAATGTAGTAATTTAATTTAGTTTTTTTTTTTTTTAAAGAAAAATCTTGTTTTAAAGGAAAAGAATTACTTCAGTATTGATCATCATTTAGAAAAAAAAGTGTTTTGGTTAACATGAGCGAACAAACAAGCTGTGGGAGGGCCACTGCAAAGAAACCAAAGCAATTAACCTTCTCACTTTGTTTGGATTTTATATTAAAAATAACTTCCTGAGATAAATTGAGATAAATTGCCAATTCCCAGGTTACTGAACCTTTCATAAAACGAAAAAGAGGGAAATTGATTGTATACGTTTTAATTTGTATCATTTTTGTATCAAAAACATATAAGCCTGTTAGGATAGATGCTGTAGAGGTCTAAAAACTCAGGTATCAAATATGATATACTTGGAGTTATAGGGTCAAAACTGAATAGATACAGTTTTTAATAGAGTTAACACTGGAAATGATTCTTTTCAATGTATGACCAGTGTGAATACAGTTCAGTTCAAATGCTACTGAAAATTCTTTACTGTAACAGCAGCAGTGGTAACAGGAGTTGGAGATGAAAAACCCTGAATGTCAGGGCTGCACTTTAAATTAAGGATGTATACTTAATATACTTACAGATGATTTTTTTTTTTAAATCTGGTCTATCATCTACATCTGGAAGCCTCACCTGGGCGTGCCTTAGGCCCAGGGAAAGTTATAGTGCAAGTCGTGATCAGAAGCTAATTTTTATTACCATCATACTCCTGATCATGAGAGAAAAGGCCAGAGGCCTGAAACTGGAGCCTAGCTGTGATGATATTAGTGCAGGTCTCAGCCTTAGTATGTATAAAGGCCCTGAGATGACTTTTGTCATGATTTGCAGGTTTATAAATAAAACTGAATTGACTTGACTGTCAGAGCAGCTGTCTTGAGGGGCCCATCTCGGCTGCCAGGATGAAGCTGTAAGCACTCTGCACAGCACCCCTTGATTCAGACCGGCCTGCAAGTTCACTCTATTTATTTCTCATGATTAATTGCTCCAAATGTGATGACAGCATGTAGCGAGCGCGAAGTGTTCTCGCCGAAACTCTGCTCAGAGGGAGAAGAGCAACAACAGCGTGCTATGGTGAGCTTATACACCTGCCTCATGTTGCCAGGAGACTAAAGACAGCTTAAAAGGTGAAAGTCATCTCTGCCAAATGTCTGGAAATATCAACATTTGTCTATACAGTGGATATGAACAGTTCAGGGTATGACTGAAAACTGTCACCAGTTATATTTTTGGACAGTGACTCAAACTGTGACAAAATTCTTGTCAATATTAATGTTTCACATATGGTGTAATTATTCACTGTGTCGTTATGATGTGCCAAAACATTATCAAAGTGTTCCATGACACCCAGTCTAATAAAGGTTTATCAGTGTGAGCACCACTTTAAACCCTAATTACATTTCAAACAAAAACATAATGCTTTATAATCGAATATAAAATAAGGTCTTATACCTCAAATTAAAGATTTTTCAATCTCCTCTTTTACAGTTTGAACCATCAAAACTACAATTCATATTACATAAACAATATCAGCCAAATGTAAGAGAAAATAATGACGAAATCAGAGTAACATATTAGCAATTAGCATGACAACAGATGATTAGCATGAGTTAATCAAATTTGATTAGCACGAGCTAATCAAAGACAAGCATCTAGACCAATGAGTCTTTTAGCTTTATCCTACATTATAGTCAGAGATCAGCATGATAAACAAATAAAGCTATTCCTCCTTTAAGTTGATTTAAAAAAATAAATTGAGCTAGTAGAACAAGCATGCTAGCAGAAAATTCCACATCCAACGATGCTTTAGCTTAAATCTATAATTAGCAAACCTAAATGCATGTATAAAAACTAAACAGATGAAACAGTAATAATTAATGTGGTGGCTCATCTGGGATAGATTTTTATTCCTTCTTTAGATTATTTAACTGCTTTTATTTGTATAAAATGGCTAACAGGAAGAGTAGACTCATAACCTTTATTAGTTAGCATAACACACAGCTTCTGTAAAAGCTCTATGTTGTGCTCTAGGTGTTTAGGCCTGCCAGGGCTACACAGTATAGTAGTACCCTGCGCTACAGACAAGTTTAGCTATGAAAAAACCTCCAGCGGCTTCATGGACTAGCTGCGCTCAAACACTGCTGTCTAGTGTCGAGCAGGAAGTCAGTGTTTACAGGTTTGTGGGTTTTTCCCCAGTGCTAACCCTTTTCACCTTAAATACAGTTTTGTGTAGCACCAGTAACTTACAAATGTTGACCGTTGCAGCTGAGAAGTACTCTGTAGTAACACGTTATTATCGTTATTGTCCACAGAGATACAAGGCTAGAGGAAACCTAAGGTGAATAACTTAACATGATTCAATAGTGAAACTGTGAAAGCCTATTTTCAGAAAAGTAAAGTGAAATGCTTTTATTTTGTAGTGCTCCATAAGTGAGTGGTGTCCTCGTAGATAAATTCATCACCCGTCCTTTCTAATGAAAGCTCTTTGTGAAGATGAGTCAGATGCTGCATCTCTGTTGGAGCTATTGTGCCAGTCACAGTTTCCATTACACTGCAAAGCAACTGGCACTTCCAGCACACGTCTTCTTGCAGGCTTTGTGAACCTGTGCTCACTTACTGAGGCCGGTTTATGTAGCAGTCCACTCAGAGAGAGTACTTTATGAGGCCACCTGTTTAAAACAAGTCTTTATGGACTGTAAGGTTTTTATAATATCTATAAATGATCTAATGGTAGAAAAGTAGTGTGTAAATATTAACTGATTGTCAATATAAGTCATACTGTTTTTACTGAATAAGCTGAGGTGTTATTGGTCATGGTGTGTATGACTTATATAGATGGTATATGCTTGGGCGAGAAAGGCATATTACATGTGATTGACATGCAATATGCAGATGTGTTAGGATCCATTTACATAGAATGCATGTCCTCTGATTGGTGTGATACTGCAGTCGGGCTACAAGCTGCTAAAAACAGCGTTTTGCTCGTCATCCTCTGGTTTGATAATAAACACTGTAATCTTGACAGGAATTGTTAGGTAGAGTCCTGGCAAAGTGAAGCATGCAGACAGTGATTGTTGTGTGTTTGTGTGTGTGTGAGATGGGCTGGAGGGTCAGTCCAGTAAGAGCTAAATACAGATTCAGTTGTCCAACATGGACAATCTGTATGCACCTCAAGGACTGATAGGAGAGCTGGACATACAATGTATATTTTACATCACTGTTCAACTTTGCTTTTCTTGGCTGGCAGTGGTGCAGCAGTTACTGCACCTCATGCTGTGCAGGTAAAATAAACACAGAGTCTTATATGAATTTTCTTGATGCCGTTATGAGCTGGAAAACCACGACTTTCACATTACTTTGCATAGACACATAAATCAAGGACACCGGATTAGATGATTTCCTCTCTCAAGCAGTGCATGATGGAGTATACAGTGTATTTTAAATCCAGGTGATTTGCTCATTAATAATACAAGACACTGAGCAGCACATTTATAATGATTAATAGCACATTATGGTACAATTAAGGATATGAATAAAGGCTTAAATTAAAAATGCCATAGTGTTGTTTTTTTTTACTGATTTGGCAAGACTTTAGTTGTCATCAATCCAAACAACTGACTAATTCATTTTTTAACCTAAAGCTCACTTCTCAGATCATTTAAGAAGCAATGGAATAAAAATAACCACATTTCTATTCTGTAAAAATGTACTAAATCTTCCCAGTCCTATAAGTAATCATTGTGACGTGTGTTAGTGGATATTTTTTAGACCTTTTTCCTGAACCACGAGGTTCAGCTCGGAGTTGGTTTCATCTTAAGAATTTTAACTAAAATGTGTCAACGACTGGCACAAAATATTGCACAGACAAATGATTACTGCCTGCAATCGGGTCTACTTTTTCCCCTGTAATTTTGTTTGAGAACACACACCTCAGACTCTGATATACAGGGTGGGCCATTTATATGGATACACCGTAATAACATGGGAATGGTTGGTGATATTAAAGTCCTGTTTGTGGCACATTAGTATATGTGAGGGGGCAAACTCCTCAAGATGGGTGGTGACCACGGTGGCCATTTAGAAGTCGGCCATCTGGGATACAACTTTTGTTTTTTCAATAGGAAGAGGGCCATGTGACACATCAAACATATTGGTAATGTCACAAGAAAAACAATGGTGTGCTTGGTTTCAACCTAACTTTAATATACTGCTGCATGGGCTGGGCCGTAGTTACATTGTCAGGTCCTAAAAATGAGCTTTAAAATAAACAATGGTAATAAAAACCGAGAGAGGCCGACAGTGATCACTGCGTTTTTTAGGGGCTTGTTAAGATTAAACAGAACAAGATACAAAGCATTAAAACATGTTAGAAACACAACAGCCTTGATAAACGCAGAGTAGTTTGGACCCGGAAGCAGGATTCATACGTCATCGCTTAAAGACCGGATTAAACTGAGGTGATAAACTTGATAAACATTGGACTTGCTGCAACAAAAAAAGTTGCAAACAATAAAAAAAACTAGATAATGGAGATGTTCATAAACTCACATCATGTTTATTAGGTACACCTTGCTGGTTCCAGGTTGGACTCCTTTATGTCTTTATACCTGGCTTAAGTCTTTGGGCTCAGGTGCATGTGTGGATCTGATGGGTTGTTACAGACATCTGGTGAGAATTTCATGTCAATAGCACCTTTATAAATATATTTACTTAGAAAATTGGTGACATGTTCAATACTTATTTACACCCCCCTCCAACCACACACACACAAACAAATGCTATGTGTTACTTCATCACCTGTAAAATGTTTAAAATGACTATCAGCGTTTCCCATGTCACCAATGTCATAACACGGGCACAGAATATTTAAATGTACGATGCTGAGTTCAATGAGACGATCCTCTCATATTTGTAAGAAATAATGTAGCATTTGCATCTGGAATGTGAAGTAACAATGTACAGATTTTTTTCTTTGATGTTTTTTTTTTTATAGTATTTTAATTGAAAAACACTGATCTAAAGAACGAGCAAGGCTTTTGCTACATGATTCTTCTGTTGTTATCCCCTTGGCTACAGCGTTACGTTACCTGGGTACATCCAGCAAGTTCTGTCCTCTGAGGTTTTCTCACTTGATACTTTTTTTCATCCCCAGTATGCATGATCAAAACGATGCTGTGAATTACAGCCAGTCTGTTTGGCAGCTGATAGCTGTAATTCCTCATTATGTTGGCAGAATTTATACTTGCCGCTCCTCTGAAAACAAGAAAGTTGTTAATATAGTGTCTGACTTCTCACTGAAAAATAACTTGAGCCGCTTACCCTAGCTGCACTTTGTAGCAAGTAGATTATTTTCACTTTGCTAGAGTGTCCTACCGGGAGCTTGATGGAGGTCTCCACGCAGATCGATGGGAATGTGTTTCTGTGGTGCTGATGCTCACTGTGGGAGTCACTCACTCCGGAGCCGGTTGGTCTGTTTTCAATGCTCAGAGGGTAAACTGTTTGCATGAGGTCCCTCTGTGCAGCCCAGTTTGGCCCTGTGACTTCATCCTAAAAATAAATAAACAGATAAATAAAAAGATATAAAGGAGTGTAACATGCCCAGTCTGCTTATTTGTAAGAAGTGCTTCTCAGCCTGTGATAACAGCAGAATTTTCTCAGTCGCTGAAGAGAGATTTTCTAATGTCTATCAAAATAACCTCAATGATGCACTAAAGATAAAAGTGAAGCTATCTGTGCTTTTGTCAAGCATGACTTGGTGCATGCCTGTGTAGGGGTCTTTCTGGTCCAATTGGATTCATTTCCACAATTGTATGATGAAATTTCATGGACGGTAAGGCTGTTTTGCTAAGGTGAGCAGAGCTAATAAGAAGGTGGTGTGTTTCCAGGTTAACAAACGTAACAAAAAGCTACATTTAGAGTCTGGATAGAGGTGGTTTAATCTACGTGTCTCCCAATTGTGAGTCAAGAATTTGAGATTCATATTTTGGACTTACCTAACACATTGTTTCCAGCAGTGACAAAGACTCAGAGATCTAAGGAGAGAAACTAAAGATCTGTGGTCACACCTGCAAAACCATTCCCTTTTGGGGGGGGGGGCTATATTGCAGTGCATCTGTAATATAGCAGTGCATCTGTTGTCCCTTTCCCTCATATCCAGAGCAGGTGAAATTGATTAAAAACCAGATGTTCCTGAAGTTTACTAATGCATGGTACCAGTGCAAACTGGTATCCTGATTGTGGATGGATGGAAAAAAAACAAAAACCTAAGATAAATCACATAATTTACTCCTGATGCTACAGTATTGTAGTCTTATTTAAAAAACTATGCAAGATGCTGTTGTAATTGCTGACTTTGTGCTTTTAGTTCTTCCAAAGAGATATCTACCTCACAAGAGCAATAAGCTTGCGGCTGAGGTAAGCAACATCTAGCTACAGCAGCAGCAGAAGAAGCTATGAAACGTAGGTAGTCTGAGAAAAACAAACAGAACAGATTCTATTTCAAGCTTCAGTGCCCTGTGCTGTTCTTTCTCCCCATTAAACCACTGATTTCATCCATCACAACACTGTCAGTGCATGTGGACAGCATTTTATAAGCATGTTCTCATTGTGTGAAGAGAGAAACCTAGATATATATATGTGTGTGTGTGTGTGTGTTCACATCCCCCAGGGAGGGAGCCCTGCTCTCACAGCCAGAGTCTCTCGGTGTTGCGATGACTGGTTGTTCCACTCCAGCACTGACGAAACAGAGCGCAGAGCGCCTAACTCAGACTCGAGTGTGGTTCGGTGAGCTGTTGCTTGATGAACCGTAGTGCCTCTTTGTTGCAGAGGGGCACTGAGTCCAGGTGGCGTCCTTCTTAGGCAGCTTACAAGAGGAGCCATGCTGAATGAAAATGGGAAAATGTAGCTGGTATATAAAGTTTAACAAACACGGCTTTTACTTTCTTCTCATATGTGTGGGGTTAATATGAAATTCCAGTTGTTTGTCAAAAATGACCAAAAACAATCAAACAAACCAAAAAATCCCACGTGTTTGCTCTTGTTACACCGGGATTAATAAATATGCGCAGGACCTTTTACCATCCTCACATAAGACTCCAGGATCGAATGCCAACTTCAATACATACAGTGAGGCAAAAAAGTATTTAGTCAGCCACCGATTGTGCAAGTTCCCCCACTTAAAATGATGACAGAGGTCAGTAATTTGCACCAGAGGTACACTTCAACTGTGAGAGACAGAATGTGAAAAAAAAATCCATGAATTCACATGGTAGGATTTGTAAAGAATTTATTCGTAAATCAGGGTGGAAAATAAGTATTTGGTCACCTCAAACAAGGAAAATCTCTGGCTCTCACAGACCTGTAACGTCTTCTGTAAGAAGCTTTTCTGTCCCCCACTCGTTACCTGTATGAATGGCACCTGTTTGAACTCATCATCTGTATAAAAGACACCTGTCCACAGCCTCAAACAGTCAGACTCCAAACTCCGCCATGGCCAAGACCAAGGAGCTTTCGAAGGACACCAGGAAAAGTATTGTAGACCTGCACCAGACTGGGAAGAGTGAATCTACAATAGGCAAGCAGCTTGGTGTGAAAAAATCAACTGTGGGAGCAATCATCAGAAAATGGAAGACATACAAGACCACTGATAATCTCCCTCGATCTGGGGCTCCACACAAGATCTCATCCCGTGGGGTCAAAATGATCATGAGAACGGTGAGCAAAGATCCCAGAACCACACGGGGGGACCTGGTGAATGACCTGCAGAGAGCTGGGACCAAAGTAACAAAGGTCACCATCAGTAACACACTACAACGGCAGGGAATCAAATCCCGCAGTGCCAGACGTGTTCCGCTGCTGAAGCCAGTGCATGTCCAGGCCCGTCTGAAGTTTGCCAGAGAGCACATGGATGATACGGCAGAGGATTGGGAGAATGTCATGTGGTCAGATGAAACCAAAGTAGAACTTTTTGGTGTAGACTCAACTCGTCGTGTTTGGAGGAAGAAGAATACTGAGTTGCATCCCAAGAACACCATACCTACTGTGAAGCATGGGGGTGGAAACATCATGCTATGGGGCTGTTTTTCTGCCAAGGGGACAGGACGACTGATCCGTGTTAAGGACAGAATGAATGGGGCCATGTATCGTGAGATTTTGAGTCAAAACCTCCTTCCATCAGTGAGAACTTTGAAGATGAAACGAGGCTGGGTCTTCCAACATGACAATGATCCAAAACACACCGCCCGGGCAACAAAGGAGTGGCTCCGTAAGAAGCATTTGAAAGTCCTTGAGTGGCCTAGCCAGTCTCCAGACCTCAACCCCATAGAAAATCTGTGGCGGGAGTTGAAAGTCCGTGTTGCTCGGCGACAGCCCCAAAACATCACTGCTCTCGAGAAGATCTGCATGGAGGAATGGGCCAAAATACCAGCTACTGTGTGTGCAAACCTGGTAAAGACCTATAGTAAACGTTTGACCTCTGTTATTGCCAACAAAGGTTATGTTACAAAGTATTGAGTTGTATTTTTGTTATTGACCAAATACTTATTTTCCACCCTGATTTACGAATAAATTCTTTACAAATCCTACCATGTGGATTCATGGATTTTTTTTTCACATTCTGTCTCTCACAGTTGAAGTGTACCTCTGGTGCAAATTACTGACCTCTGTCATCATTTTAGGTGGGGGAACTTGCACAATCGGTGGCTGACTAAATACTTTTTTGCCCCACTGTATATTACTTAACTTTTTATATAACATAACTAAACTGCAGTGGGGTTTGCTTATAAATTATACAAAATAATATCAATGCGGTATATTATGACTTTGAGGAGATGCATAACCACAGGTCAGTATTTCTTCAAGCATTAATTCTGGGTTATGTCACATACAGCAAGTTACAAAGACAAATCAAAGTTAAAGGTTTCAAGAGAGACCACACTGTATCATCTGTTGGCACAAGAACAAACTGTGGGACATTTAAATTGATGCTTCGTGCTGTTTAATATATGAGGAATGCCTCTCAATAGATAATCAGTACAACTTCAAAACTTGAAATACTTCTGCCTTCTGACTCATGAGCATCGTGGCTGTAAGCAGAAGTGAACATCAAAAATCTGATAGTTGTCTGCCAACAATTCAATTTAATCTATTTATACAGTGCCAATCACAACAACAGTCACCTCAAGGCACTTTATATTGTAAGGATTTTCTCCCACAATTTTCTCTTTTTCAGACCATTCTCTGTAAACCCTAGAGATGCTTCTGTGGGAAAATCCCAGTAGATTGTTTCTGAAGTACCCAGTCCAGCCCATTTATTCAATTCAATTCAATTTTATTTATATAGCGCCAAATCACAACAAAAGTTGCCTCAAGGAGCTTCATAGATACAGAGAAAAACTCAACAATCATATGACCCCCTATGAGCAAGCACTTTGGTGAGAGTGAGAAGGAAAAACTCCCTTTTAACAGGAAGAAACCTCCAGCAGAACCAGGCTCAGGGAGGGGCGGGGCCATCTGCTGCGACCGGTTGGGGAGAGAGAAGGAAGACAGGATAACAGATTTGCTGTAGAAGAGAGCCAACACTCAGTGAGGTGACAGTGAGGCCTGAAGGAGCCCAGCATGTCTGGCCAGAAAACAGAGATTTGACACAATACAGGAAATATCTGCAACTGATAAACATTTTAGTAACTCAAAGCAACTACTTGTTTAAAAATTAATCTAAGAGTAAGCTGGTACTCACTGAAGAGCTTCTGTGTTTGCAGTCGTTGGCCTGTCAGCATGCTGTAACATTACAATGAATTTTGTCTGTGCATTTATGTGCTCCCTGTCAATAAAATCTGGAGCTGACACATGGAGACAATCCCAAAAACTGAAAACTGGCACAAAAATGGCTACTTTTAGCTCTTTCCAAAAGCACGTGAATCCCCAAAGAACCCCAACTCAACAGCATCAAAAAGCAAATAACCGGTACATGCTTGGGCCTCTGTGGATACATCAGAACAAAGACGATGTGTTCTGGGGTTTTTTTATGCTGCTATAGGTTTAATAAAACAAGATGTTATTGTCTGTTTAAGCTGCAGGTTAACAGTTGTCTCCACCCAAATGATCACATTACCTGGCTTGTTGACTTGCTATCAATAACTAATCTAGGTTGCACTACACACTGTAACCAACACTTATAGCTTAATACAATGTTACAAGTTCTGTTCGACCTTCCAAGGTGTTTTTTTTTTCCAACTTGAACTGGTGTTCAAGTGAATTTGCAAGTCACATATGTTTATCTGATTTGTGATTCTACAACACAACAGGTCGCACGTTACTGCTGTCGCATTCTTCCTTCATGCTGAATCACCAGAGTGTTGTCGAACCCTTTGAAAATGATGAGCATTTCAGTAGCAACAAATGAGCGTGCACAGGAAATCTGTGGGATGGTCAGTAGGAGTTATCCAAAACGTTTTCTGTCCTAAAGTGTGTTACACTGAGAGCTTCCTGTGAACGTCATCACCTGAATCCAAGTCGTATTTCCCAGCAGTCTGGGATTAAAGTGGACTGTGCAACAAAGATCTGACATTTAGCTCACGTCATCCTTTGGCTGCTGGTTGCATTTTGATCCACTATGGCCGCCCCGGGCTGTGAGTCAGCATGGCATACTATACAGCTGCCAAACTGCTGGGTGTTCCTGCTTGCAGCTCAGACACAAAGAACGTTTACTTTTCATCTTATTGTTATGTCCCTGAAGTCTCTGACATGTAATTCCTATAAAGGGCCTGCGTATAACACTGCACAGGTATTTTATGTAATTTCTCAGCACATACATTGAGAGCGCCGATGACCAATGCTACTCCACCTGCTGTTAATTCTCTCCCGCTGGACCCTGACAGTCATCTTCACTATGCTGCTCTGCACTGTAATACACTCCCACACGGTCTTATCACAACCACTTTATTCCATCTGTAGAAAGAGTGGGAGTGTGTGGTCTCCCGTATGAGTTATTGCCACGGAACAGCAGCATGAAATCGGCGTCGGTGGCTTGCGCACAGTGTGTGGTCCGCTAGTGTTTTTGATACACGAGTAGTGCCTCTGATACTAAATGTGGGACCCCCAGAGGGTGAAATACAAATACAGTGTAAAAGCACAGTGACAGTAGAGTTACATAGGTTGGAAAAAACAAATAAAGCAGCGTGGCGTGGGCTCTAATTCTCACAGTATCGCCTGCATTATAAACCACAAACAGTGTGGGTACATGTGAACTTATTTTGCTCTGAATTGTAGGACTAACAAGGTCATACTACTTTAATTTAACAATGAAAAGGAATTAACACGGTGCTGCACTGATTATGCAATGCACACTTTTAGAGAGCGCCGAAAAATTATGCATGCAGGTGGTCGGCCTTACAATCCAGTCAGCCGCATGAAGAAACGTGAGTGCGTCCCATAGAAACGGCTGGCATTTCAGGCAAATTTTCCATGAACACCTCATTGATAGAGCGCCTCTATGTAAATGTGGTACATTTGAGCAACATTATAAGGAAAATGGTGTCTTCTATCATTCCAAAAACATGTCAAACATGGCAAAACATGTAATGTTGTTTTGTGGAAAAATGGAGTTCACGCTTCTTGTGAGTGTTTGTCTCCTACGTCCTTATAAAACAGAACTGAATGAACTCTGTTTAAAATTCACATCACTTCAATATGCAATCTGGACTCATGTTCATCCCTGCTCCAATTTTTCATACTTTGTATGAGTCACAGTTTTTTTGTTGTTTACCTTTTACCGGGCCTTGGTGCAGCCCCCTCAGGTCATCCTCCGTCTGAAACAAGCCATCTTAGCTCCTTTCGCTCTCGCTTTAAGCCTGCTTTCCCTAGATCAGAAGAAATGTGTGCATATTCTGACCTACATACAAATATAAACTCATGTAACTCATTGTCCTGTTCAAGAAACCAGTTTGAGGTGATTCAAGATTTGCGATACGCTGTGTTATCCAGCTGGAATCAGCCGTCAGACGATGTCTACACTGTCGGTATAAATGGATGAACATGAACAATGCTCAGTTTCTACTAAGGGGTCAAAGCGTGCCAGGAAAAGGTCTGCCATGGCATTACACCAGCACCATGCTTCCATATTATTTAAGCCAAATTCTGACCTTACCGACTGAATGTCACAGTAAGAATCGAGACTCATCAGAACGAGCAAAGATTTTCCAATCTTCTATTGTCCAATTTTTGATGGGGCCATGTGAACTGTGGTGTAAATTTCCTGTAGCTGAGAGGAGTGGCACCGGATGTGGTCTTCTGCTGCTGTTGGCCAAATGCTTTAAGGTTTAACACGTGCATTTAGAAATACTCTGTCTTCGATGTAATGAGTGGTAATTTCAGTTCCTGTTGCTTTCTTATCAGCTCAGAGCAGTCTGGCATCAGCAAGACATTTTCACCCTGCTCAGTGGATATTTTCTCTTTTTCAGACCATTCTCTGTAAACCCTAGAGATGGTTCTGTGGGAAAATCCCAGTAGATTGTTTCTGAAGTACCCAGTCCAGCCCATCTATTCAATTCAATTCAATTCAGTTTTATTTATATAGCGCCAAATCACAACAAAAGTCGCCTCAAGGCGCTTCATAGATACAGAGAAAAACCCAACAATCATATTACCCCCTATAAGCAAGCACTTTGGCGACAGTGGGAAGGAAAAACTCCCTTTTAACAGGAAGAAACCTCCAGCAGAACCAGGCTCAGGGAGGGGCGGGGCTATCTGCTGCGACTAGTTGGGGCGAGAGAAGAAAGACAGGATAACAGATTTGCTGTGGAAGAAAGACAGAGGTTAATAACAGATATGATTCAATGCAGAGAGGTCTATTAATACATAGTGAGTGAGAAAGGTGACTGGAAAGGAAAAGCTCAATGCATCATGGGAATCCCCGGCAGCCTACATCTATTGCAGCATAACTAAGGGAGGATTCAGGGTCACCTGGTCCAGCCCTAACTATATGCTTTAGCAAAAAGGAAAGTTTGAAGCCTAATCTTGAAAGTAGTGATAGTGTCTGTCTCCCGAATCCAAACTGGAAGCTGGTTCCACAGAAGAGGGGCCTGAAAACTGAAGGCCCTCCCATTCTACTTTTAAATACTCTAGGAACAACAAGTAGGCCTGCAGAGCGAGAGCGAAGTGCTCTAATAGGGTGATATGGTACTACAAGGTCATTAAGATCTAGTCCAGCCTGGAAGTAATAAATGTGGCATCTGGTGCCAGGCAGGTCATTTTGACCATGTCTTACACACCTCGGTGCATTGAGTTGCCATGTGATTGACTGCTGTAGCAAAATAGGGACGAACATTCAAAAGCAAACATACGTTTTGATGAATACAATTTCAAATAGATAAAAGAAAATGAGACTTTATGTTGATGTATTAGAGGGGAAACGTCCCTTTTAATTAGACCAGTGCTCAAGCCTGAGATTCTACTTTTGGAGCTGTTCCTTGGTGAATTTGTTAGTGTGCGTAGGATGATTATCCTGTTGATTTTGTGACACGTGTCCCCACCTTATCGCCAAGAACCCTTTCATATAACACGGAACTGTTAGTAGAGTCAATGAATGCAAGCTGTCCTGTTCCTGAGGGAGAAAAGCAACGGCAACAGTAGCACCACAGCTCAAAATTGGTTTGACGTTTTTTCCTGGGAATTTGCATCACACCTGCAGACTTGTTACTCTGTCTCTTGTATGTCTGTCTAGACTAGAGCATGCCATTCCTAGTTTCTTGATCTTGGCCCATATGTTCATTGTTCAACAGCTGTAATAATTACTTGCAGATATTCTAAGAAATTGTAAGATTACCGGAGACTTCTTTATTTTTATCTTTTTAAACAATCTTGAACAGTTTGTAGTTTGGCTTAATACGTCATTGGGAATAAACACAACATAAAGATGATTTTTCTTCTTTTTAAAATCCATTTCCTGCTCACAGGCATCCATAAGTTATTTTCTTTTGAAGGCCTTCTTTAAAGTCTTAACACGATGGTACCACACTTCAGTAGCAAAGGAAACACGAAGTCCTTGATGTCAGGAGTTTAAATAAGATAGAATCCATTTGGGGGTTCTACTCTCTGGGACCTAATCTGGAAATCTTGAATCTTTCTGTTGAATTTCAATTTCTGATGAATGTTTCAAATATGTAAGTACCTACAAAAGGCCTGATTAGCTTTAAGTTAAGTGTGCTGAAGTTAGATGCCATAAAAATCCTGGCAAATCGTGTGGTGTCCAGACAGAAGTGAAGGTGGAAAACAGCTAAGCCAGTTTTCAGTTTTCAGAGCCAAGAGTCGACAGGCTGACCATTAGTAAAGGCTGCCTGGGTGCTGCGGGTCAACACTATCACAGATCTGCCGAGATGTGCGTCCTATGTCTCTGAAATGCAAAAACTAACTGAGATCTCAGTTTGAGATAACTTTCTAACTAGAGGAAGTCATGTTGATGAGACTTGAGAGAGGCAACAGCGGCCTACCCAGCCAAGTGGTGTCCATTTCGCTGGGGAGGTGATTTTATTCAGAAGAGTGTGAATGTCTGTTGCTTAGCAGTGCTCAATGACCATATTTCCCGATGCTGGGCAATGAGTGTCATTAGGTGCAGCCTAACAGGGGGATATACAGTGACACCTGGGACAGCTCAGAGTCCTGCCATGAGCAGGCTGCAGGATGTGAATGCTACATGACGAATTTGTACTAATTCTGCACCGGGAGGATTGTGATGACCACGCTGCGCTGTGGCTGCTGCAGAATGCATTCAGCAAAATGTTCTCTACAGAGGTTTAATTGGCATTTTATAGGACGCACGGGGAGATTGTGCTTTGAAGTTAATGGCAGTTTTCAACAGTGAGTAGAGCAGAGCTGATGCTGGTACTGTGCTCCAGGTTTCTTGTGATTCGTTTGTTCGCCTCATAGAACAGCATTACAATTAATCTCGCCTAAAGCACATTTCGAGTTTGTATCTGTATGAAATAGTGTGAGAGAAAGTCCCCTTTGTACATTTTAATTTGTTGGGGTCATTAACTCTAAAACATGTAATGAGAAAGTAAAGAGTGAGCTGAAGAAGCAGAGAAACAGAATAACCTTTTAATAATGAACTGAAAAAAATCTAAAAACGAATAAACGCAATAAAGGAAATGAAAAAGATGAGTGGGCAGTATACAGTAACCACTAATCAGCCCCGACTTGTCTGCATGTATAGCACACGTATTGTGTACTACAGGCACCCTTCTCTCTAAAACAAGCAGCAGATCCTTTGGGACCTGCAGACTGTGCAGTACATGGACTGTGTTATGTTTCCTGAGCCATTCTTGAGGAGTTTGTGATGTGGCAGGATGCACAGTCAAGCAAGGGGAGCCTGCTTCTCGTGTTACTATGGGAAAAACACAAGAAATAAATTACCACCAAAGCCTGTATATAAAAGATGGAAGTAGTCACCATGATGACAGGACTCTGCATTTTGAAGCATGAAAATTAAACATCATTTTGACATAAAACCATGTTTTAGTTGTCATCTAAAATCTTCAAGCCTGGTTAGCAAACTGCATTCAAAGATCCACGAGGGTGAAAACCTTTTTCGTTTGTCTTTATTTCTTTCGGTAACACTCTGAAAAGATCAAAAGCTTCATTTTCTTACCCCAGAGATTTCACCTTGATTACCACAGAAGAAATTATCCAATGAAAAGTTTTGTTTTACAGTTTGCAGTAATGACTACCTCTTGATTTATTTGGGAGTATTATAGTTAGATTATTCGTTAATTGCTTATCAACATTCATTTTATAAATAAGTGAACAGATTGTATTGATGTGAAATTGTTGTTTCATAGCAACCAGTTACTCTTGTCTCATTAGTTTTCTTTCCAGCACGGTTAATTAACTAACTGGAAAAGTGATGTGAAAGCGAGTGACTATTGGATTCACCATGAAGCTACGAACACAACTGGATACTTGTTGACAAACTAACTGTAGCAACATGTCTGCAGGAGGCGAAACATCCAAACAGTAAAAAAAAAAAAAAAAAAACAGCCAACAAACTAATAAACAAATAAAAAACATTTTGATGTCAATTCTGGATATCATCAAAGCATTTTTTTAAAATTCCAGAAAGTTGATTGGGTCCAGTTGGACACTGCACATGAACAGGATCAACAGTCTGGCATTTCTTTCCTGAATAAACGGTGAATGGACAGATTCTTATTTAGTATTTCTATAAAGCACGCCTCATTCACACAAGCACTTTCTTCTATGCTTAAGTCCTTTCTATCTACCATTCACACGCACTCACACTCGCATGGATGCATCAGAGAGCAACTTGGGGTTCGTATCTTGCCCAAGGATAGTTGGCAGTGGAGCAGCCAGGGAACAAACTACCAACCTTCTGATAAGTAGGTGACCTGCACTATCTCCTGAGCTACAGCTACCCCAGTATGCATTATAACATCTTTTTTAAATTTACCAACTAACACTATATTATATATAGATTTATATATCTATATATAATCAATAACAATATTTCTATTTCCAGATATTACTAGATATTTTTGGTGATATCGAGAAAAAACATTACACAAAATTTTATGAGACTTTTTTTTTCTCGGATATTTTTATTAAATTGAAGCAACAGAGAAAAACAGATACACACAGAAATGTTAAACAACAAACACGTAGGTTTCACAATGATTGTTTGAACTGAAATAATAGAATACAGATTAATGACACGCTTACATATCTTGTAGTTGCTTTTATCAGTGTACCCCCTACCCATACCACATTTATGAGACTTTTTTATTAATTTTCTTTTTTACATATGATCTACAGACTTTTTGAATATTTTCAGTATTAATTAATTCAGTATTAAATATAAAATTGGGTATTGGGCAAATGCGCTATCCAAATGCTTTGTTAATTTCTAAATATTCTTCCTTTAAGCATCTTCTAAATACTTAAAAGTTCTTTCTAATTATTCCAGTATTACAGCCTTTACTAAAAAGCAGTGTTTTGTGACATAGGAATAACAACAAACTGTGCTGCAGGGGAGTGTAGAACCACAGTCTTCAGTGATGAAGCATTAAATCCATATGGCTCTTGCTGGTAATTGTCAGCTAAGAGCAAGAAAATCTCTCTTCACGGCACTAATTACTGGCTTTTACTTTACTGACAGTCCATCGACATTTTCCTTCACTGTTTATTGGTGAAATATTGGTGATGTTTCAGTATCTGTTACTGGAAATAGTTAATGCTTTTCATTGTCCCGTCACACTAATCTATAATGTAATTTAATAAGTTAATAGGATTTTCTGTAAGAAAATCATTTTACTTATTAATCATTGATAGTGAGATGAAGTCACATAATATGTACAATATGATATGATCATTATAAAATGATCATCAATCTAGGTGAATTGTGGTTTATTCAAATCTATGTATTATTTTCGTAGGTTAAATATTATATTTTAATAACAAAATCTATTGTTCTTGTAAAGACCTAAAAACAGACAGCCTATGTCAGTGTTTTTTCTCAGTCAGCAAGCAGCTTCTACACCAAACACATAAAGGCTCCACACTCACTGCAGTACAGTGAACAAATAAACAGAGTTTCCTTAACACAGGGTTGTCCAGACATAACAGTATCAGCTTCACTGTTGTGTTATTATTGTGTTCTTGTGGCCACAGTCTGAAAAAGCATTTCAGCTGAAGAATTTCTTCACCCTCACCATGACCTATGCAATCTCAGGTAATCCTTAAAATGTTTCAAGTCAGCCTGTCTATGATTTGGTTGATTTTAGAGAGAGGTTAAAAGACACCTCAGTTAAATGCTTACATGTAAAAATTGTTCTGCAGTCAACAAAACAAGTTTTTTTTTTATTGAAGTGTTTTCAGAGTAAGGTTTAAAAATAGCAGTCCAAGCTACTTTGCCTGAAAGCAGAACAGGTTTGGTTGCACACAGGGAGCCATCCTAGGCGTTCAGTTTCTTAAGATTTTTCTATGCTAATCTTAATTGGCTCATACTTTTCTTCTTTTTACTCAGAACACCTGCTGTCTACCTGCGTCTATCCTCTCCCATATCTGTTTGTGTATTTTCTTTCTCTTCATCTGGTTTAACCCTCTGAGGTCATCATAAGTAACACACCTGACCCTACCCCACCTTACGTGTTTGTATATGTGTAAGAATATTTATTTTATGTCCCCTGATTACCAAATCGTTAGAGAACAATTTCATAAAGACAAAAATTACGTATTCGGATTAAGAGTTAGGTTTATCTCTTTGTGACCTATTTGTGCCATACATGTGAACTAGACTTGGTGTTTTCACTGCTGCAATTCTAGCCATACACATGTCTTTAGTGCATTTGTGATGGTCAATTTCCATTGAATCATTCCAGAGATGCTGGCAAAACAGCCAAGACCAATCAATTTTGAGAAAACATCTGCATTAATTATAAATTACTATGCTAGCTTAACTAGCATTTAAAAAAAATCACTGAAAGTTGCAAAATTGTGCCTGAAAAAATGTAGCTACTGGAAGTCACTGAACAGAACTGCTCTGTTATGTTCATACTGTTTGTACGGTGCCTTTAGATCTAAATGTAACAAAAAACAGTATGCAATGACTGCAAATTCCACAAACCCATATTTCAATCACAAATGAACAGAGACAACATCAAATGTTTAAACTGAGACATTTCATGTAAAAATATAAGCTCATTTAAAATTTTATAGCAGACATTTCAAAAGTTGGGAAGAAAAGATGGAAGTGGTGATACTAAAAAGAACATTTCAAAAAAAAAAAAAAGATTTCAGAGGAACATTTTGCAACTAATTAGGTTGACTGGCATCGGGTCAGTAACACTGGGTCTACAAACAGCATCTTAGAGAGGCAGACGTTCATCAATGTGCAAAAAACTGCACCTACAAATTGTGAAACAATCTCAGAATCATTTCCTTAATTTTAATGGATTTTTTGCCTTTTGTTGTTAGCTTCGTTATATATCACTTGAGGTTTATTAGTTCCCTTTCGTGTTCCCATTCTGTTCCTTCAGTCTTGTCTCTTTGTGTCTTTCACCTGTTTTCCTGTTCATCTGTGCATCTTTCCTTTTTTTCTTTTGGCAATCATTAGTCTCTGTGTGTTGAGTTTTACTTCCATGTCACTTGTCTGCAGCTGTGTTCCCTATTGGTTTCCACTTCCCTCATTATCTTTTGTATATATTGTTGCAGTCTCCTCCATTGTTGAATGTCCCTTTAAGCAGTCTGTTTCCAAATATTGTATTCTTACATTTAATGATTTCTGGAAACCTTGGATTCCCAGG